>NC_069499.1:580880979-581028479 GCF_027579735.1 Bombina bombina
ACCCTGTGTATGTGCTGTACTCATCTTACCTTCATAGACTTCTCTCCTACTGCTGGAGGATCACACAGCACCGCACAAGGGGGAAGTGTAGGGAGGGGGGAAGTTTCTAAGGCAACACTTCCTGTGTAAACAAGCAGCAGTGCCGATTACAGCTCAGGCACAGCTGCTATAAGGAGAAAGAAAATCACTACAATATAAGATCACACTGATTCCTCCCCAGCACAAATGTCAGTATCGTTCACCGCACCGTGCCTGGATCTGACTGGCTGCTGCTCATTGCTCTTACTCACTAAAGTTTTGGGGGCAACTGCCAAGCCGAACTCCAGCACTGCTGGAGCCCACACTCTACTGTGCTTTTTAATTACATCTATTCAAAGTAAACTCCATCTCCCCACTGAACAGTATAACACCGGAGCACACGTTTGTGCATAATCCTCTGTGGAGACAACGCTGGGGCACACGTTTGTGCATAATCATCCTTGGAGTGAGTGGAGACGGCTTGACTTCTAAGCTGTTTGGCTGTGTTGCCTGGGCTACGCTCTGATACACCGGATACCAGCGGAGTAGGTGATCAGACATAGGTAGCCAGGCATTGTTTATACACAGCCCTGTGACTTGTTCATTTATCTTGTATAACCGCAGTTTATCCAGAGTTTACTACATCGGATTGCTGACAAGTTGTGACTGAGGCTCTTACACACAGAGATTACGCTCATCTCTCTGGGCTTACTAATACTAACAGACAGTAGACAGTAGTGACACAGACCTATGCATCAGCTATTTCACAGTATATGGATGAACACGTATAAGTGGTTAGTAAGAGGCACGGGTGGTATTACTGTCTACTGTCTGTTAGTATTAGTAAGCCCAAAGAGATGAGCGTAATCTCTGTGTGTAAGAGCCTCAGTCACAACTTGTCAGCAATCCGATGTAGTAAACTCTGGATAAACTGCAGTTATACAAGATAAATGAACAAGTCACAGGGCTGTGTATAAACAGTGCCTGGCTACCTATGTCTGATCACCTACTCCGCTGGTATCCGGTGTATCAGAGCGTAGCCCGGGCAACACAGCCAAACAGCTGAGACGTCAAGCCGTCTCCACTCACTCCAAGGATGATTATGCACAAATGTGTGCCCCAGCGTTGTCTCCACAGAGGATTATGCACAAACGTGTGCATCGGTGTTATCCTGTTCAGTGGGGAGATGGAAATCTGTGTACCGATGCTACTGACCGCCAATCAAAACAAGCAACAGAGTGCATACCTGCTACATTGACAAAGCAGGCTGGAAGTCAGGCAGCTCTGTGTTACGCTTGTCACGCTCGCACGCTCTTCACGTTCACGCTGTTCTGCTTCTGTGGACAGTGCACATCCTTTTATGTGCACTGCTCCACCAAAGAAGCGCGCTGCCGATGTGCACCACTTCCGGTTGCGGCTGCGCAGTGAATGAAAAATGCATATACGTATATGCATTTTTCATTCGCAAGTTACAAACACGTGACAAAGAGGACAGGGAAAGCGGCCAAAAATGTAAAAGAATAATTAGAGGGGAAAACATGACATAAAAATGATAAGGTACTGTAAGAGACATGTAATATTGCACAAGGAATATTTTTATAATTTTTCTGTATAGTGTTGACTGGTCCTTTAAGAAACTAAAAACTTTTATCCATACTATAAAAACCCCTAAAAATACAGAAGTTCACTCCACTAAAGATATCCTCAGGCAATTTGAGGACTACTATACACACCTATATAATATCAAAAAAACAATGGATGACCCCCATACAGTTATAAATATGCAAAATTACCTACAAGCACTCCCTCTTCCCACACTGGAAAAAGAACAAGCAGCTGACCTGGAAGCCCCTATCACTTCAGAAGAGATAAAAATAGCTGTTGCATATTGGTTTCAGGAGGGGGGTGTCAGTTCAGGACTGGGCATCGGGCACACCATACCAGCTGGAAATCAGTACTTATCTGTTCAGGACGTCCAGGAGAATATATTTCAGACCACGCAGCTATGATTCCAAAAGCTATTCTGTTTATTACCAGTTGTTAGGCACTTTTATAGCCAAGAATTACAGCATATAGGTTTAACAAGTGACGTATTCATAATTACATCATTTCACATAGTATTTCTATAAGAACAAAGAAAGTCATTTAAAATATAATTGGAAGAAAAGGAGTGTTAGGGAGTCATTTCTACAGAAATACCCAACTACAGATAAACAGTAACTGGGCCTCCTAGCCCAGCACAAATCACAGCCGTTTGACATCTTGTAGAGATAACAATGCATCCAAGCACATCGTCAGGGTCATTCTCAGGGCTATTATATCTATGCAAGTCTCCCTAACATCAGTATATTTCATACATAATAAACCACTATAATAAAAGATTCATTACCCAAGATGGATGCCTAAGACAAAATGGCGGCGAAGAACAAGATGGTGCTAGTCATGCTAACAATAATTCCTAACATACCACTCTTTTATTCTAACAGAATAACACAAAAATAGACAGGCGCAGAAAATTAGTAAAGCCTTTAAAACAGTATAAGCTTAATACTATGGTAACAGAACTCATATACAGCAAAATACTCATATGTAGTGATATAATTTTATAGGCTAATAGGGCACAATTTGTCACTGCACTTAGGTGCGGTCCCTCCAATACTCTCCGTTCACCTCCCAGCATCCCCAAACTACTGGTCTATCTGCACAAAGACCCAACCAGCCCCCCATCTACCCCAAACAACGCTGCATCTCTTATTTCTCCACCTGCATTGCTAGCAACCCCCAATATTTCCAACAGTTCCTTTCTCCACAGTAAAGCATGACATGGTAACAGCACAACTGTCTCTAGGTGGCCTCTGATCATTTTAAGAACAGCCTTTGTCCTCTTCACCTTCCTCAGACACTTTGCTATAATACAGTTCTCCAACAGTTCATTTACAGTAGGGGTGCTTATCCAGTGTTCTTCCGCAGGGAGATGCTGGAAATCTGATGGTTTGTTCATGGGGTAGACAAGGCAGCCAGTGGATCCCCATGGCAAGCAGACACTCAAGTCACAGGGAGTCTATGAAGGAAACAGAATCAGCACAAGATGAGTACACACCCCAATACAATCACAATTATGTCCAAATAAAACTTCTTTCATCTTTTTTTGCAAGCATCACAATTCCTTTAGCTTAACTCATCCTATGTAAACATTGTGGATATATAATACAAACTAAATACATTGATACTTTACAGAGAATAATTTACAGCTTCTCTATACAATTTAAATGATACTTCATGAATATTAAGCAAGTGAAAACTACTAAACTTCATCAAGAGGCTGCATGGCTATACTAAAACTTATCCTAAGGCCTGCCCTGTAGCAAAAATGAAAAATAAAACAGTCAATAAAAACATTTTCTCTCAAATGAATTTCTTTACACGGTTACTTTGAACTACTAAAAGTAAAAGAACCTAGTGTTGATTTATTCTGCACAGCTACTATCTATAATGTTTATAATTCTCCAACTATGATCTTAATAGTCAACAATCTCACCTGATATAAACATTTAATAGTTTACTAATTATTTTATGCAACCTAAATTCTCTCACACTCCTGTATGAGGAAAGAATACAATCATAACATCATTTAAAACTACAAAATCTCTTAAAGATAAACACTTCTGTATGGTAAGATAAATCCTTTCTTTGACAAACATCTGGAATTACCAAATTCAAATTGCAAGTACCATACCAATTAATAAAGGGGAAACAAAATACATTTGCTTTCATAACATAGCTCCAATAAGAGCCATGGCATGTAGAAAATATACTATCAATATGACTATAATTATGCTACTCCCTAAACAAATATTTCTCTGTCTAATTAATATAAACTTCTAGCTGAGACATGTCCTCATTATGTTCCACAGGGTGGAGGGTCTAAAATATTCTGATGGGCCATTCAATAGGTTACAATACTGCAAAGTTTATACTTACACTTATCTAAAGGGTTACTTTGTTAAGCACATAAACTACAATGTGCACTAATACCAATAAAGCATATGACCTCTTATACCTAATATGTTCAATAAAAATAAAACAAATAAAAGAGCATACAAAACAAGAAATATAAGTAAACAAGTTAAAACAATACTCCCCTAATTTAATTGGTTGACCCTGTAACAGCATAACAGGTCCTCCATATTGAGCGGCAAGGCACAGTCCAGAGAAGGATAGTCTTTATGTTCTGACGACACACATCAGAGGAGACAGTCATGGATTACCCAGAGTCCAGTTCTGGGGCTGGTACCAGCATGCAAAGCAAAGAATAGATCCAAAGATAGTTCAGCAACTTTTACTGCAGTATGGTGGTTAAAACAAGCTTGACAAAAGGTCTTTTATCTTCATCTTTTCTTTCTTTAAAGGTTTACTTGCATTCAATCTTTTATGGAATTTTATCTGTACAGATTGTACCTAAATATGGAAAAAAACTCAAAAATAATTCCGTTAGTGTCTTTAATTTCTGGATACAGCTGCATGATCTCATCCTGCAAATACAAATATAGTGTTAAGAACCAAATAGAAAAATAAAACATTTTAGGCATCTGAAATATGAGAGCAAAACAAAACACAGAAAGACAAATTTAGGGCACAGCTGGTGGTTGTTAGGCAAGCAAAATCAAATACACCTCCACATGCAATATTCCATTCATACAGCACCTTACCACACGCATTCACGAAAAATAAAAACACAACATTCTCTTAGAAAACACTTAAACCAATTGTCCAGTTTACAAAACAAAACATAAACAGCCAACACAAACTTTTAACAACCAGAATTAACCTGAAATTCAACACATATACGTATTTACATTCACTGAAACACAGCACTGAAAAATCCTACATTCTAGCAAAACTCTACAAATAATTAAAATCCTATAACAACTTTCTATGCCCTAGATTTGCAAATTCTACCATGCACAATACTATGAGATCACACTAATAATGCAATCACTTCAGAAGATCAATAAATTCCAGTTGCATATTTACAAATAAAATCCCTAACCATAAATTTACAAAAGAACACACAAACACCTAAGTATCCAATTTTGGGAATAATTAGATAATAATGATACAGCCACTGTTCTATATAGCTCCTGCTCGCATGCACCATGCAAATCCACTGTTAAAGGGACATTTTAGTATAAATTAAACTTTCATTATTCAGATAGGACTTTTAATTTTAATCAACTTTCCAATTTACTTTTATCATCAAATTTTTCTCTTGGTATTCTTAGTTTAAACTAAACATAGGTAGGCTCATATGCTAATTTCTAAGCCTTTGAGGGCTGCCTCTTATCACAGGCTTTTTAAAATCTCTTTCCAACACAGAGAGACAAAATACATGTGGGCCATATAGATAACACTGTGTTGAGGCACAGGGGGTCATCCAAGATCCAGCACAAAACAATGCTAAGTTTAAGACAATAGACCATAAACAGTCACAGTCACAGTCATGTGACCAGGGAGCTGGAAGAACGCCCCTAGACACAAGGCAACTACAGAGGCAAAAAGCATACCAATACAACTGTGTTGGCCATGCAACACTGGGGAATGGGTAATAAAGGGTTTATCTATCTTTAAAACAATAACAATTATATGGTAGACTGTCCCTTTAAGTAAATCAGGTGTGGCACAAATAATTTGTGAAAAGCTGCTAGAATCCAGTCTATACTTTTTCATAACCCACATTTTAATAACAACACAATTATTTGATTTAACTTTGTTTATAATTTGATATTCACCATACTGCAGCTCTCTAGCCAAATGTAACAAATGTATATAACAAAAAAATAAAATAAGCTTTCTACAAAAAAATAATAATAAAATTTCCCCTTTAAATTATTCCCAATGAGCCATTGGCCTTACTTATAATAAAAATGTATACTAACATTCATTAAATAGCCTAAGCAAGCATAACCAGCATAAAAACACACTCACAATGGGATGAAGGCTAGTTAAAGGGACATTTTACTCAAATTAAAAATTATCTTTAATTGAAACTGCTGACACAGTTACATATACTAGTGTTAGGCTTACAGTAAACCTCATTGTCTTCTCTGTAAATATTTCCTTAAAATCTCAGATTTTATATCAGTTTGCCTGTATCCCTTTAAATATTTTCACTCCTCTGTTTGTCTTTTTTTTTTTCTTTTTTTTTTTCTTCGCTAGTCTCACAGATCGCAACACTAAGGCCTAGATTTGGAGTTTGGCGGTAAAAGGGCTGTTAACGCTCCGCAGGCTTTTTCCTGGCCGCACCATAAATTTAACTCTGGTATCGAGAGTTTAAACAAATGCTGCGTTAGGCTCCAAAAAAGGAGCGTAGAGCATTTTTACCGCAAATGCAACTCTCGATACCAGAGTTGCTTACGGACGCGGTCGGCCTCAAAAACGTGCTCGTGCACGATTCTCCCATAGGAAACAATGGGGCTGTTTGAGCTGAAAAAAAACCTAACACCTGCAAAAAAGCAGCGTTCAGCTCCTAACGCAGCCCCATTGTTTCCTATGGGGAAACACTTCCTACGTCTGCACCTAACACTCTAACATGTACCCCGAGTCTAAACACCCCTAACCTTACACTTATTAACCCCTAATCTGCCGCCCCCGCTATCGCTGACACCTGCATATTTTTTTTAACCCCTAATCTGCCGCTCCGTAAACCGCCGCAACCTACGTTATCCCTATGTACCCCTAATCTGCTGCCCTAACATCGCCGACCCCTATATTATATTTATTAACCCCTAATCTGCCCCCCTCAACGTCGCCGACACCTGCCTACACTTATTAACCCCTAATCTGCCGAGCGGACCTGAGCGCTACTATAATAAAGTTATTAACCCCTAATCCGCCTCACTAACCCTATCATAAATAGTATTAACCCCTAATCTGCCCTCCCTAACATCGCCGACACCTACCTTCAATTATTAACCCCTAATCTGCCGAGCGGACCTCACCGCTACTATAATAAATGTATTAACCCCTAAAGCTAAGTCTAACCCTAATACTAACACCCCCCTAAGTTAAATATAATTTACATCTAACAAAATAAATTAACTCTTATTAAATAACTTATTCCTATTTAAAGCTAAATACTTACCTGTAAAATAAATCCTAATATAGCTACAATATAAATTATAATTATATTATAGCTATTTTAGGATTAATATTTATTTTACAGGCAACTTTTTAATTATTTTAACCAGGTACAATAGCTATTAAATAGTTAAGAACTATTTAATAGTTACCTAGTTAAAATAATAACAAATTTACCTGTAAAATAAATCCTAACCTAAGATATAATTAAACCTAACACTACCCTATCAATAAATTAATTAAATAAACTACCTACAATTACCTACAATTAACCTAACACTACACTATCAATAAATTAATTAAACACAATTGCTACAAATAAATACAATTAAATAAACTAGCTAAAGTACAAAAAATAAAAAAGAACTAAGTTACAAAAAATAATAAAATATTTACAAACATAAGAAAAATATTACAACAATTTTAAACTAATTACACCTACTCTAAGCCCCCTAATAAAATAACAAAGCCCCCCAAAATAAAAAATTCCCTACCCTATTCTAAATTAAAAAAGTTACAAGCTCTTTTACCTTACCAGCCCTGAACAGGGCCCTTTGCGGGGCATGCCCCAAGGATTTCAGCTCTTTTGCCTGTAAAAAAAAACATACAATACCCCCCCCAACATTACAACCCACCACCCACATACCCCTAATCTAACCCAAACCCCCCTTAAATAAACCTAACACTAAGCCCCTGAAGATCTTCCTACCTTGTCTTCACCATACCAGGTTCACCGATCCGTCCTGGCTCCAACATCTTCATCCAACCCAAGCGGGGGTTGGCGATCCATCATCCGGTGCTGAAAATGGTCCAGAAGAGGCTCCAAAGTCTTCCTCCTATCCAGCAAGAAGAGGACATCCGGACCGGCAAACATCTTCTCCAAGCGGCATCTTCAATCTTCTTCCATCCGGTGCGGAGCGGGTCCATCTTGAAGCAGGCGACGCGGATCCATCCTCTTCTTCCGTTGTCTCCCGACGAATGACGGTTCCTTTAAGGGACGTCATCCAAGATGGCGTCCCTCGAATTCCGATTGGCTGATAGGATTCTATCAGCCAATCGGAATTAAGGTAGGAATTTTCTGATTGGCTGATGGAATCAGCCAATCAGAATCAAGTTCAATCCGATTGGCTGATCCAATCAGCCAATCAGATTGAGCTTGCATTCTATTGGCTTTTCCGATCAGCCAATAGAATGCGAGCTCAATCTGATTGGCTGATTGGATCAGCCATTCGGATTGAACTTGATTCTGATTGGCTGATTCCATCAGCCAATCAGAAAATTCCTACCTTAATTCCGATTGGCTGATAGAATCCTATCAGCCAATCGGAATTCGAGGGACGCCATCTTGGATGACGTCCCTTAAAGGAACCGTCATTCGTCGGGAGACAACGGAAGAAGAGGATGGATCCGCGTCGCCTGCTTCAAGATGGACCCGCTCCGCACCGGATGGAAGAAGATTGAAGATGCCGCTTGGAGAAGATGTTTGCCGGTCCGGATGTCCTCTTCTTGCCGGATAGGAGGAAGACTTTGGAGCCTCTTCTGGACCTCTTCAGCACCGGATGATGGATCGCCAACCCCCGCTTGGGTTGGATGAAGATGTTGGAGCCAGGACGGATCGGTGAACCTGGTATGGTGAAGACAAGGTAGGAAGATCTTCAGGGGCTTAGTGTTAGGTTTATTTAAGGGGGGTTTGGGTTAGATTAGGGGTATGTGGGTGGTGGGTTGTAATGTTGGGGGGGGGTATTGTATGTTTTTTTTTACAGGCAAAAGAGCTGAAATCCTTGGGGCATGCCCCGCAAAGGGCCCTGTTCAGGGCTGGTAAGGTAAAAGAGCTTGTAACTTTTTTAATTTAGAATAGGGTAGGGAATTTTTTATTTTGGGGGGCTTTGTTATTTTATTAGGGGGCTTAGAGTAGGTGTAATTAGTTTAAAATTGTTGTAATATTTTTCTTATGTTTGTAAATATTTTATTATTTTTTGTAACTTAGTTCTTTTTTATTTTTTGTACTTTAGCTAGTTTATTTAATTGTATTTATTTGTAGCAATTGTGTTTAATTAATTTATTGATAGTGTAGTGTTAGGTTAATTGTAGGTAATTGTAGGTAGTTTATTTAATTAATTTATTGATAGGGTAGTGTTAGGTTTAATTATATCTTAGGTTAGGATTTATTTTACAGGTAAATTTGTTATTATTTTAACTAGGTAACTATTAAATAGTTCTTAACTATTTAATAGCTATTGTACCTGGTTAAAATAATTACAAAGTTGCCTGTAAAATAAATATTAATCCTAAAATAGCTATAATATAATTATAATTTATATTGTAGCTATATTAGGATTTATTTTACAGGTAAGTATTTAGCTTTAAATAGGAATAAGTTATTTAATAAGAGTTAATTTATTTCGTTAGATGTAAATTATATTTAAGTTAGGGGGTGTTAGTGTTAGGGTTAGACTTAGCTTTAGGGGTTAATCAATTTATTAGAATAGCGGTGAGCTCCGGTCGTCAGATTAGGGGTTAATAATTGAAGTTAGGTGTCGGCGATGTTAGGGAGGGCAGATTAGGGGTTAATACTATTTATGATAGGGTTAGTGAGGCGGGTTAGGGGTTAATAACTTTATTATAGTAGCGCTCAGGTCCGCTCGGCAGATTAGGGGTTAATAAGTGTAGGCAGGTGTCGGCGACGTTGAGGGGGGCAGATTAGGGGTTAATAAATATAATATAGGGGTCGGCGGTGTTAGGGGTAGCAGATTAGGGGTACATAGGGATAACGTAGGTGGCGGCGCTTTGCGGTCGGAAGATTAGGGGTTAATTATTTTAAGTAGCTGGCGGCGACGTTGTGGGGGGCAGGTTAGGGGTTAATAAATGTAATACAGGGGTCGGCGGGGTTAGGGGCAGCAGATTAGGGGTACATAAGTATAACGTAGGTGGCGGTCGGCAGATTAGGGGTTAAAAATTTAAATCGAGTGGCGGCGATGTGGGGGGAGCTCGGTTTAGGGGTACATAGGTAGTTTATGGGTGTTAGTGTACTTTAGGGTACAGTAGTTAAGAGCTTTATGAACCGGCGTTAGCCAGAAAGCTCTTAACTCCTGCTATTTTCAGGTGGCTGGAATTTTGTCGTTAGAGCTCTAACGCTCACTTCAGAAACGACTCTAAATACCGGCGTTAGAAAGATCCCATTGAAAAGATAGGATACGCAAATGGCGTAGGGGGATCTGCAGTATGGAAAAGTCGCGGCTGAAAAGTGAGCGTTAGACCCTTTAATCACTGACTCCAAATACCAGCGGGCGGCCAAAACCAGCGTTAGGAGCCTCTAACGCTGGTTTTGACGGCTACCGCCGAACTCCAAATCTAGGCCTAAGATTGTAGACAACTTATCAATTCAGTTTGCATTACAGAGAGAATTCAGTTACACTGCAAAAGAAATATCTGCTAACTAAATGGCAGATTTAAAAAAAATACAAAGAAAGGTCCCATAAAACTATATATTTTACAAACTACTAATACAGCGTTATTGCTGCTCCTGAACTCCTTTCACATGAGTGAACTGGTCCTTTAAATAATAAAATGACTATTTTCTAGTGCTCTGTCTACGCACTGAGCTCTGATTTTACCGACAAACAATTCAACCCATTACAATTTACTTCATATATACACAAACTTGCAAATGCAACTTCTCCTACATTTTAAGCTTTTCAGCTTGTATCACAAGCCATTGACAATACATTAATATCAAAAAACATAATTTATGCTTACCTGATAAATTTATTTCTCTTGTAGTGTATCCAGTCCACGGATCATCCATTACTTATGGGATATTAACTCCTCCCCAACAGGAAGTGCAAGAGGATTCACCCAGCAGAGCTGCTATATAGCTCCTCCCCTAACTGCCATTACCAGTCATTCGACCGAAAACATGCAGAGAAAGGAAAACCATAGGGTGCAGTGGTGACTGTAGTTTAATGGAAAAATTACCTGCCTTAAAGTGACAGGGCGGGCCGTGGACTGGATACACTACAAGAGAAATAAATTTATCAGGTAAGCATAAATTATGTTTTCTCTTGTTAAGTGTATCCAGTCCACGGATCATCCATTACTTATGGGATACCAATACCAAAGCTAAAGTACACGGATGACGGGAGGGACAGGCAGGCTCTTTATACGGAAGGAACCACTGCCTGAAGAACCTTTCTCCCAAAAACAGCCTCCGAAGAAGCAAAAGTGTCAAATTTGTAAAATTTGGAAAAAGTATGAAGAGAAGACCAAGTTGCAGCCTTGCAAATCTGTTCAACAGAAGCCTCATTCTTAAAGGCCCAAGTGGAAGCCACAGCTCTAGTAGAATGTGCTGTAATTCTTTCAGGAGGCTGCTGTCCAGCAGTCTCATAGGCTAACCGTATTATGCTACGAAGCCAAAAGGAGAGAGAGGTAGCCGAAGCTTTTTGACCTCTCCTCTGACCAGAATAAACGACAAATAGGGAAGACGTTTGTCGAAAATCCTTAGTTGCCTGTAGATAAAATTTCAGGGCACGGACTACATCTAGATTGTGTAGCAGACGTTCCTTTTTCGAAGAAGGATTAGGATACAAAGATGGAACCACAATCTCTTGATTGATATTCCTGTTAGTGACCACCTTAGGTAGGAACCCAGGTTTAGTACGCAGAACTACCTTGTCTGAATGAAAAATCAGATAAGGAGAATCACAATGTAAGGCAGATAACTCAGAGACTCTTCGAGCCGAGGAAATCGCCATTAAAAACAGAACTTTCCAAGATAACAACTTGATATCAATGGAATGAAGGGGTTCAAACGGAACCCCCTGTAAAACATTAAGAACTAAGTTCAAACTCCATGGTGGAGCAACAGTTTTAAACACAGGCTTGATCCTAGCTAAAGCCTGACAAAAAGCTTGAACGTCCGGAACTTCTGACAGACGTTTGTGTAAAAGAATGGACAGAGCTGAAATCTGTCCCTTTAAGGAACTAGCGGATAAACCCTTTTCTAAACCTTCTTGTAGAAAAGACAATATCCTCGGAATCCTAACCTTACTCCATGAGTAACTCTTGGATTCGCACCAATATAAGTATTTGCGCCATATCTTATGGTAAATCTTTCTGGTAACAGGCTTCCTAGCCTGTATTAAGGTATCAATAACTGACTCAGAAAAACCACGTTTTGGGGGGAGGAGCCAACTGCCGAGGGAGACAGACGCTCCTGAGTGTAGCTCCTGGCTTTAACCAGTTTTCAATTGAATATTTGCCCTTAAAATAATAATTTTCTATGCCACAAGGAACCTTCTTGCTCCCTACTAATACCGCAAACTCAAGTGATGTGTAAGGGGTTACCTCTGACTGCGAGAATCCCTTTAAAAAATTGAGCAGGATGAAGGCCCTCAAAGACTGGGAACTAGCCGTAACGCAGCTCCTACATGAGCATTTTGCGAAGATGGAAGCGACACTAGTGGAGTGCTACACCGGGACAAGCTTGTTTGTGCATGTCACCCCTAACTTGGTGGCTGGTTACACTACCCTAGACCAAGGTGACCATGCTGTGTCGCCCACCCCTGGGCCCCCGTGTTCCCTGCCTGAGCCTCTCCAATATGGCGAATCTGCCACATGCTGCTACAGTGACCGAGCTGATTATGAAGCGGGCACAGGATCGGAGACTATAACGGAAGATCGCCCTGATCAGCCTGCTAAGCTAGACATCGGAGCAGACTCCACCTTAATCCTGAGCACACACACAGTTGCAGAATACACGGTGAATGCAGCCGGCGGCCATGCGTGGAGCGCTCCCCTTGCGCTCAATACCGCAGCTGATGAACTGAGTAAGCCTACACCTACTAATTTAACCGCAGGCCATCTTATGCATGCAAACGGTGGACAACTTCTGCCAGTAAGATATACAGGGGGGACTCTTTATGTCAACACTGAGGCCAAAAGTATGGAAGCACTGGGTTCTGTACCTTCTGGGGAGCTGGCCTCTCACAGGTGGGGCTCGATTGACCTGACTGGCATCGGTTAGCTTGACCAGCGTTTCAGAACCCTCAGCAGGAATTTTTTAGGGTTACAGAGACAGCTAGAGGACTCGCATTGCATGGGAACCTAGCCCTAGCTCATGAAGATCTCCTAATGGCCCATGACATGCCAAGCTTGCAGGATACTGCTACTGCCGCTGCAGCTACCAGACTTTCAGCACGTATGGGAAAAGATTGCTGTCCATTTTCTCTCTGCTCCCTATGCTTGGGAACTCTTCTCTTCTACACAGTTATAGATTTTTGCGCACCCCATTAACTATTATAAATGTATGGCGCTTGAGAGTTACATATGTAAACGAGTTACAATATAGTGCATAGGGTTAATCTAAGATCTTTACTGATAATGAGTTTTAGTCAATGTACACCTTGTTAGGGGAATAGTGGCTGGATCTTAGATCATTTAGCATAACTTTTTCTGCTCTATACCCATGGCCCTAGCCTCTATGTTAGCTTAACGATGTAGTTCAGATTCAACCTGCTCGTTCTTCTCTCATTTTGCATAAGTGAAGTTCCTTAGCTTGATGTATAAAACACTCCTATAGGCTTGCTACCCAAAATTGTGCACATAATCATTTCTGATCATTATGACGTGATAACATGACTGCCAAAAATGCTGCCTATAACCACGCATAGCTGTTTACCTTGGTATAGCTCTATAAAGCCTTTCATATACTTAATCTTGTACATTGCTTACACCCTGACATATTGCATCCCCCATTGAAGCACAACCATTTTGCACTGTTAACTTGAGACTGCAAAACACCTTAATAGCTTAAAGATATATACACATAGGTATTGGCAGAAATCTCAGCAGCTCAGGAACCAACACGTATTGCCTCACCATAGTGCTGGACATGATTCTACGATGAGGGCACACACCAACAGTAGCTTCACCTCTATACCACACTCTTCTTATAGGGTATCACTGGATTGGTGTCTTACCAAATGCGAATAACAATTGCATGCTTAGGGCTAAGTCACTTATATGCCTACTGCTTATAATTAATGCCTGAATGGGATTGAAGCAGTCTTACGCTTACTGCCGCTGGGCAAAGGGCCCTTGCCCGACGGCAGTCTTAATTTCCTTCTAAAGTCCCTACTCGTATTTATGAAGCTGCTAGGCTTCCATACATAACATGAGGCTGGTCCTTGTTTAAAATACTGCTCAGATAACCAGCACTTTGAGATTTATATGTTTGCATGTCAGTTTATATGTTTTCTTCTCATATAGGCCAGAGTTCAGGTTGCTCATTAAAGACATACTTATGTTCAAAATCAATATATATCTGTTGGAAGCAGTGCCTCAGTGTCAATAAGTCCATTACTTAATTTACCACCTCCTCCCCCCCTTCCTTCCCCCCCTCTATACTATGCCTCCTAAGGTAGGAGGGTTACTCTAGATAATGTACCTCCTTGTTCAGGAGGGCCACTCACGCGGTCTATCTAGCATGTACCGCAACTCTAAATAGTAAAAGTACTAATGTGACATTCCTTAATCTCACCTATATTGTGTCACCAGTTATATATGTCTACAGAATGTTTCAAAGTATTGTAATGGAGTTTAAAGTTGTGAGATTCCTCTTATGTATACCCAAATCTTCTTGTAGCCCCTATGGAATCTCTCTATCTTATTTTCTCTATTTTCTCTATTACAAAGCTAGTCATGCATGTTTATAAAATGTTTCCCTTGAGTCTTTCAAGTATTAATGCAGCACTCATTAAATTCATTTATGCGGTAACACAAGTATACAGTATGACTACGGATTGGTTCCAGATATAAGGGAATCCCCTAACTCTCTATCTTATAAAATTAGTCATGCATACCTTCAGGTTTGTCTAGCATGCACCGCAACATGACATCTCCTAATCTCACCTATATTGTGTCACTAGTTATATATGTCTACAGAATGTTTCAAAGCATAGTAGTAGAGTTTGAAGTTGTGAGATTCCTCCTATGTATACTCAAATCTTCCCGTAGCCCCTATGGAATCTCTTCATTTTAGCTTCTTTATTCTCTCTACTACATAACTAGTCATGCATGTTTATGAAACGTTTCCCTTGAGTCTTACAAGAATCAATGTAGTACTCATTAAATTCATTTAAGCGGTAATATAAGTATACAGTATGACTATGGATTGTCTCAAGACATAAGGGAATCCCTTGATTGTTTTTTTTTATCCTATAATATTAGTCATGCATACCTTCAGAATGTTTCAAAGCAAAACTAAATTTGAAAATGTGAGGTACTTGTTCTGTATGTTTAAATTCCTTTGTGTTACAATGGTTATGACTATATCTTTGAAAGTATATTGGACATAATTCTGTTGTGTTTATTCTTTCCTGTATTAACATACTTCTTGAAGCATGACATGTATGTTGTAACCTGTTTTCAACCTCAATAAAAATATTTAAAAAAAAAAAAAAAGAAAAACCACGTTTTGATAAAATCAAGCGTTCAATTTCCAAGCAGTCAGCTTCAGAGAAATTAGATTTTGATGTTTGAAGGGACCCTGGATCAGAAGGTCCTGTTTCAGAGGTAGCAACCAAGGTGGACAGGATGACATGTCCACTAGATCTGCATACCAAGTCCTGCGTGGCCATGCAGGCGCTATTAGAATCACTGATGCTCTCTCCTGTTTGATTCTGGCAATCAATCGAGGAAGCATCGGGAAGGGTGGAAACACATAAGCCATCCCGAAGGTCCAAGGTGCTGTCAAAGCATCTATCAGAACCGCTCCCGGATCCCTGGATCTGGACCCGTAACGAGGAAGCTTGGCGTTCTGTCGAGACGCCATGAGATCTATCTCTGGTTTGCCCCAACGTCGAAGTATTTGGGCAAAGACCTCCGGATGAAGTTCCCACTCCCCCGGATGAAAAGTCTGACGACTTAAGAAATCCGCCTCCCAGTTCTCCACTCCCGGGATGTGGATTGCTGACAGGTGGCAAGAGTGAGACTCTGCCCAGCGAATTATCTTTGATACTTCCATCATTGCTAGGGAGCTTCTTGTCCCTCCCTGATGGTTGATGTAAGCTACAGTCGTGATGTTGTCCGACTGAAACCTGATGAACCCCCGAGTTGTTAACTGGGGCCAAGCCAGAAGGGCATTGAGAACTGCTCTCAATTCCAGAATGTTTATTGGTAGGAGACTCTCCTCCTGATTCCATTGTCCCTGAGCCTTCAGAGAATTCCAGACAGCGCCCCAACCTAGTAGGCTGGCGTCTGTTGTTACAATTGTCCAGTCCGGCCTGCTAAATGGCATCCCCCTGGACAGATGTGGCCGAGAAAGCCACCATAGAAGAGAATTTCTGGTCTCTTGATCCAGATTCAGAGTAGGGGACAAGTCTGAGTAATCCCCATTCCACTGACTTAGCATGTACAATTGCAGTGGTCTGAGATGTAGGCGTGCAAAGGGTACTATGTCCATTGCTGCTACCATTAAGCCGATCACCTCCATGCATTGAGCTACTGACGGGTGTTGAATGGAATGAAGGACACGGCATGCATTTTGAAGCTTTGTTAACCTGTCTTCTGTCAGGTAAATCTTCATTTCTACAGAATCTATAAGAGTCCCCAAGAAGGGAACTATTGTGAGTGGAAAGAGAGAACTCTTCTTTTCGTTCACCTTCCATCCATGCGACCTTAGAAATGCCAGTACTAACTCTGTATGAGACTTGGCAGTTTGAAAGCTTGAAGCTTGTATCAGAATGTCGTCTAGGTACGGAGCTACCGCAATTCCTCGCGGTCTTAGTACCGCCAGAAGAGCACCCAGAACCTTTGTGAAGATTCTCGGAGCCGTAGCCAATCCGAATGGAAGAGCTACAAACTGGTAATGCCTGTCTAGAAAGGCAAACCTTAGATACCGGTAATGATCTTTGTGAATCGGTATGTGAAGGTAAGCATCCTTTAAATCCACTGTGGTCATGTACTGACCCTTTTGGATCATGGGTAAAATTGTCCGAATAGTTTCCATTTTGAATGATGGAACTCTTAGGAATTTGTTTAGGATCTTTAAATCCAAGATTGGCCTGAAAGTTCCCTCTTTTTTGGGAACCACAAACAGATTTGAGTAAAACCCTTGTCCTTGTTCCGACTGCGGAACCGGATGGATCACTCCCATTAATAAAAGATCTTGTACGCAGCGTAGAAACACCTCTTTCTTTATTTGGTTTGTTGACAACCTTGACAGATGAAATCTCCCTCTTGGGGGAGAGAATTTGAAGTCTAGAAGGTATCCCTGAGATATGATCTCTAACGCCCAGGGATCCTGGACATCTCTTGCCCGAGCCTGGGCGAAGAGAGAAAGTCTGCCCCCCACTAGATCCGTTCCCGGATCGGGGGCCCTCGATTCATGCTGTCTTAGGGGCAGCAGCAGGTTTCCTGGCCTGCTTGCCCTTGTTCCAGGACTGGTTAGGTCTCCAGCCTTGTCTGTAGCGAGCAACAGCTCCTTCCTGTTTTGGTGCAGAGGAAGTTGATGCTGCTCCTGCTTTGAAATTACGAAAGGAACGAAAATTAGACTGTCTAGCCTTAGGTTTGGCTCTGTCTTGAGGCAGGGCATGGCCTTTACCTCCTGTAATGTCAGCGATAATTTCTTTCAACCCGGGCCCGAATAAGGTCTGCCCTTTGAAAGGTATATTAAGCAATTTAGATTTAGAAGTAACGTCAGCTGACCAGGATTTTAGCCACAGTGCTCTGCGTGCCTGAATGGCGAATCCGGAATTCTTAGCCGTAAGTTTAGTTAAATGTACTACGGCATCTGAAATAAATGAGTTAGCTAACTTAAGGGCTTTAAGCTTGTGTGTAATCTCATCTAATGGAGCTGATTCAAGTGTCTCTTCCAGAGACTCAAACCAAAATGCTGCTGCAGCCGTGACAGGCGCAATGCATGCAAGAGGTTGCAATATAAAACCTTGTTGAACAAACATTTTCTTAAGGTAACCCTCTAACTTTTTATCCATTGGATCTGAAAAGGCACAGCTATCCTCCACCGGGATAGTGGTACGCTTAGCTAAAGTAGAAACTGCTCCCTCCACCTTAGGGACCGTTTGCCATAAGTCCCGTGTGGTGGCGTCTATTGGAAACATCTTTCTAAATATCGGAGGGGGTGAGAACGGCACACCGGGTCTATCCCACTCCTTAGTAACAATTTCAGTAAGTCTCTTAGGTATAGGAAAAACGTCAGTACTCGCCGGTACCGCAAAATATTTATCCAACCTACACATTTTCTCTGGTATTGCAACTGTGTTACAATCATTCAGAGCCGCTAACACCTCCCCTAGTAATACACGGAGGTTTTCCAGCTTAAATTTAAAATTTAAAATTTGAAGCTTTGTTAACCTGTCTTCTGTCAGGTAAATCTTCATTTCTACAGAATCTATAAGAGTCCCCAAGAAGGGAACTATTGTGAGTGGAAAGAGAGAACTCTTCTTTTCGTTCACCTTCCATCCATGCGACCTTAGAAATGCCAGTACTAACTCTGTATGAGACTTGGCAGTTTGAAAGCTTGAAGCTTGTATCAGAATGTCGTCTAGGTACGGAGCTACCGCAATTCCTCGCGGTCTTAGTACCGCCAGAAGAGCACCCAGAACCTTTGTGAAGATTCTCGGAGCCGTAGCCAATCCGAATGGAAGAGCTACAAACTGGTAATGCCTGTCTAGAAAGGCAAACCTTAGATACCGGTAATGATCTTTGTGAATCGGTATGTGAAGGTAAGCATCCTTTAAATCCACTGTGGTCATGTACTGACCCTTTTGGATCATGGGTAAAATTGTCCGAATAGTTTCCATTTTGAATGATGGAACTCTTAGGAATTTGTTTAGGATCTTTAAATCCAAGATTGGCCTGAAAGTTCCCTCTTTTTTGGGAACCACAAACAGATTTGAGTAAAACCCTTGTCCTTGTTCCGCCTGCGGAACCGGATGGATCACTCCCATTAATAAAAGATCTTGTACGCAGCGTAGAAACACCTCTTTCTTTATTTGGTTTGTTGACAACCTTGACAGATGAAATCTCCCTCTTGGGGGAGAGAATTTGAAGTCTAGAAGGTATCCCTGAGATATGATCTCTAACGCCCAGGGATCCTGGACATCTCTTGCCCGAGCCTGGGCGAAGAGAGAAAGTCTGCCCCCCACTAGATCCGTTCCCGGATCGGGGGCCCTCGATTCATGCTGTCTTAGGGGCAGCAGCAGGTTTCCTGGCCTGCTTGCCCTTGTTCCAGGACTGGTTAGGTCTCCAGCCTTGTCTGTAGCGAGCAACAGCTCCTTCCTGTTTTGGTGCAGAGGAAGTTGATGCTGCTCCTGCTTTGAAATTACGAAAGGAACAAAAATTAGACTGTCTAGCCTTAGGTTTGGCTCTGTCTTGAGGCAGGGCATGGCCTTTACCTCCTGTAATGTCAGCGATAATTTCTTTCAACCCGGGCCCGAATAAGGTCTGCCCTTTGTAAGGTATATTAAGCAATTTAGATTTAGAAGTAACGTCAGCTGACCAGGATTTTAGCCACAGTGCTCTGCGTGCCTGAATGGCGAATCCGGAATTCTTAGCCGTAAGTTTAGTTAAATGTACTACGGCATCTGAAATAAATGAGTTAGCTAACTTAAGGGCTTTAAGCTTGTGTGTAATCTCATCTAATGGAGCTGATTCAAGTGTCTCTTCCAGAGACTCAAACCAAAATGCTGCTGCAGCCGTGACAGGCGCAATGCATGCAAGAGGTTGCAATATAAAACCTTGTTGAACAAACATTTTCTTAAGGTAACCCTCTAACTTTTTATCCATTGGATCTGAAAAGGCACAGCTATCCTCCACCGGGATAGTGGTACGCTTAGCTAAAGTAGAAACTGCTCCCTCCACCTTAGGGACCGTTTGCCATAAGTCCCGTGTGGTGGCGTCTATTGGAAACATCTTTCTAAATATCGGAGGGGGTGAGAACGGCACACCGGGTCTATCCCACTCCTTAGTAACAATTTCAGTAAGTCTCTTAGGTATAGGAAAAACGTCAGTACTCGCCGGTACCGCAAAATATTTATCCAACCTACACATTTTCTCTGGTATTGCAACTGTGTTACAATCATTCAGAGCCGCTAACACCTCCCCTAGTAATACACGGAGGTTTTCCAGCTTAAATTTAAAATTTTAAATATCTGAATCCAGTTTGTTTGGATCAGAACCGTCACCTGCAGAATGAAGCTCTCCGTCCTCATGTTCTGCAAATTGTGACGCAGTGTCTGACATGGCCCTAATATTATCAGCGCACTCTGTTCTCACCCCAGAGTGATCACGCTTACCTCTTAGTTCTGGTAATTTAGCCAAAACTTCAGTCATAACAGTAGCCATATCCTTTAATGTGATTTGTAATGGCCGCCCAGATGTACTCGGCGCTACAATATCACGCACCTCCCGAGCGGGAGATGCAGGTACTGACACGTGAGGCGAGTTAGTCGGCATAACTCTCCCCTCGTTGTTTGGTGAAATATGTTCAATTTGTACTGATTGACTTTTATTTAAAGTAGCATCAATACAGTTAGTACATAAATTTCTATTGGGCTCCACTTTGGCTTTAGCACATATAGCACAGATATATTCCTCTGAATCAGACATGTTTAACACACTAGCAAATAAACTAGCAACTTGGAAATACTTTTCAAGTAATTTACTATAATATGAAAACGTACTGTGCCTATAAGAAGCACAGAAAAAGTTATGACAGTTGAAAATTAATAAACTGAAAAGTTATAGCATCAAATCTTTGTCAAAAACACAATTTTAGCAAAGGATTGCTCCCATTAGCAAAGGATAACTAACCCTGATAGCAGAAAAAAAAAAAAAAAAATACAGAAATAAACGTTTTTTTATCACAGTCAACTACAATCTCACAGCTCTGCTGTGAGTGATTACCTCCCTCAAAACAAGTTTTGAAGACCCCTGAGTTCTGTAGAGATGAACCGGATCATGCAGGGAAGACAATAAACTTCTGACTGAATTTTTTGATGTCTCCCCCTCACACATAACAGTGAGAGAGATCAGTAAACTGTCATAAATTAAATAAAACGACTGCCAAGTGGAAAAAAATAGTGCCCAAAACATTTTTTCACCCAGTACCTCAGAAAATTAAACGATTTTACATGCCAGCAAAAAACGTTTAACATTAATAAATTGAGTGTTATTAAAAAGCCTGTTGCTAGTCCCTGCAAATTAGGCTAAAGTTTTATGCATACAGTATAATTCCAGTGAAGTGCCATTCCCCAGAATACTGAAGTGTAAAATATACATACATGACAGCCTGATACCAGTTGCTGCTACTGCATTTAAGGCTGAGTTTACATTATATCGGTATGGCAGAATTTTCTCATCAATTCCATTGTCAGAAAATAATAAGCTGCTACATACCTCTTTGCAGATTAATCTGCCCGCTGTCCCCTGATCTGAAGTTTACCTCTCCTCAGATGGCCGAGAAACAGCAATATGATCTTAACTACTCCGGCTAAAATCATAGAAAAACTCAGGTAGATTCTTCTTCAAATTCTACCAGAGAAGGAATAACACACTCCGGTGCTATTATAAAATAACAAACTTTTGATTGAAGGTATGAAACTAAGTATAAACACCACAGTCCTCTCACACATCCTATCTATTCATTGGGTGCAAGAGAATGACTGGTAATGGCAGTTAGGGGAGGAGCTATATAGCAGCTCTGCTGGGTGAATCCTCTTGCACTTCCTGTTGGGGAGGAGTTAATATCCCATAAGTAATGGATGATCCGTGGACTGGATACACTTAACAAGAGAAAACAATTTTACAGTACACTGTCCCTTTAAGGACTAACCATTTATCATGTAACAAATCCTTTAATTAGTTTCCTTGCTTCCTTGCAAAAACAATATATTTATATGATGCATCAGGTGGACAGTTTTTTTTCATACAACAAATATCACTTAAAACTAAAACTGCTTATTAATAATACACATATTTAAAACATGCTTATGACTTTAATGTTGTAACAATAAGACTTCAAAATACCTCATTACAACGTCATTTTTACAGCGATACATACAAGCTCAGATCATCTCGCATACCAGCAATTCACTCTCCCCTTATTCCTTCCCTCCGGAAAATAAATATTCAAATTAACATACCAAAGACACATAAAACACAATAAGATCAACTTTCCACCAAATTTACAATGTATTTGAAAAATTCCCGAAATCGTAAGGAATGGCCATCTCCCCACGATTTGAGAAATATTTCAAACCAGGATAAAAAACATCCTCCGTTCCTTTTTTATTTATTTATTTATTTTTTATTTTGTTATTCTGTTGATCTAAGCAACTCTTTGACACATAATACTAGACACATAACACATGACACATCCAAATATACAAAATTTACTTTTCATTACTGCAAACAAAAGAAAGAAAAAATTATACTTTTTTTTTAAAATTTCTCTTCACTGACTCTACACAGCTGCTCACTGACAGATTTTTTTTATGATCCCCCCCCCTCCCTTTCTAGAGTGGGTGCCTTTCTGCCTGAAATATTTCTGCTTTTTTTTTTTTTTTAACAGTTTGTTAACCGTTTTGTAGACATTACAAATGCAATAACATTTTCCTCTTCTCTGTGCATTATTAACAATACTTACACCACGTTTCTTTAACAACACAAAAAGAGCAGCAGTAATAAAATGCACAGTCACTTAATATATATTTTAAGCACAAAACAGCACAGCAATTATATAGCAATAAAAAGCAAGCAAGCAAACAAATTAGTATCCAATTTCCAGTGATAGGTAACAAAAATCTACTATAGGAATGTATAGGGACAACTTCAACACAGCAATGCCAATTTGCCCGGGGAACGTAACTTAAAAACACCGTCAAATTGCATGCTAAATTAACTTGCGCGCTTACCAGACAGGACTACAATACCTGTCATAAACTAGCACAGGACTACAATACCTGTCTAGAACTAGCACAGGACTATTAACCTGTCTAGAGGGATTTATCACAAGTGCCGAGACAGGACTCAAACCTTCGCACAAACCCTGCTTCTTTCTTTAATGCAGGAATCCCTTTTTTAACCCTTTATCATAAATTCAAAACCAACTAAATTTAGGTTCAGATTCACAGAGGGAAAGCAGAGTAAATAAACACTGATCCACTCCCCAGTGTAAATCCCAATTCTGACACCAGAAACTGTTGCATATTGGTTTCAGGAGGGGGGTGTCAGTTCAGGACTGAGCATCAGGCACACCATACCAGCTGGAAATCAGTACTTATCTGTTCAGGACGTCCAGGAGAATAGATTTCAGACCACGCAGCTATGATTCCAAAAGCTATTCTGTTTATTACCAGTTGTTAGGCACTTTTATAGCCAAGAATTACAGCATATAGGTTTAACAAGTGACGTATTCATAATTACATCATTTCACATAGTATTTCTATAAGAACAAAGAAAGTCATTTAAAATATAATTGAAAGAAAAGGAGTGTTAGGGAGTCATTTCTACAGAAATACTTAACTACAGATAAACAGTAACTGGGCCTTCTAGCCCAGCACAAATCACAGCCGTTTGACATCTTGTAGAGATAACAATGCATCCAAGCACATCGTCAGGGTCATTCTCAGGGCTATTATATCAATGCAAGTCTCCCTAACATCAGCATATTTCTTACTACATAATAAACCACTATAATAAAAGATTCATTACCCAAGATGGATGCCTAAGACAAAATGGCGGTGAAGAACAAGATGGCGCTAGTCATGCTAACAATAATTCCTAACAATAGCAATACATGATCTTAATTCTGGTAAGAGCCCCGGCCCAGATGGCTTCTCAACTTATTATTATAAAACCCTTGCTCCAATATTAATTCCTCAGCTATTACAAAACTTTAATAAAGTAAATGTACATAACCGCTTCCCTCGGGCTATGCTGGAAGCCCATATCACTGTACTTCCGAAACCAGGAAAATCCCCAGATACACCCCAAAATTTTAGACCCATCTCATTGTTAAATGTGGATGTAAAACTATTTGCCAAAATCTTAGCCTTACGAATCAATAAATTCCTCCCGAAATTAATACATATGAATCAAGTTGGCTTCACACCTTACAGAGAAGCGAGGGATAATACCTTGAAAATTCTGACCCTACTTGAATATGCACAAATACAGAACATTCCATCTATCTTTCTGGCCATGGATGCCGAAAAGGCCTTTGATAGATTGGATTGGGCCTTCTTGAGAAGTTCACTTGAAAGACTGGGAATGGGAGAAAATTTTATTAACAAAATATTTACACTATATAATTCACCTACAGCCAAAATTAAACTTAATGACTCCTTATCCGGTAAAGTTTGGATTAATAATGGTACTAGACAGGGATGCCCCTTATCACCAATTTTATTTGTATTGACAATTGAAATCTTAGCCACAGCAATTAGACATAACCCTAACATAAAAGGCATTCAGATCCAAGATACCCAATACAAGCAGGCACTATATGCCAATGATATTATTTTAACACTTACTAACCCACGATTGTCTCTGGAGGCACTAAAAAAGGAAGTTGACAAATATAGTACATTCTCAGGATTCAAAATCAACCCCACAAAATCAGAGATGCTGGGGGTACATATACCCGAACAAGAGTTGCAAGAGATTGCAAATAAACACCACTATATCTTACCTCCTCTATCAAATATTTAGGAATCCAAATAACATATAACCAAGACCTTTTATTCAAATTGAATTACCAGACCCTAATAGATGAGGTGCAACAAGAATTAAGTCCTGGATAGGAAGAATGGAAGCATTTAAGATGACCAGCCTGCCAAAAATCTTATATAAACTCCAAACTATACCTATTCCCAGTTCCATCATCATATTTGACCACTCTCCAAAATATTTTTAATACATATATCTGGCAAAATAAAAGACCACGCATAGCAAAAAAAATTATATATAGAAATAGGAAAAATGGAGGTTTAGGGGTCCCTAATTTGGTTTACTATAGACAGGCAGCTATCCTCAATCGGGTTATAGACTGGTGTAAGCACGGAGAATGCAAAGAATGGGTGCGGTTGGAACAACAAATAGCCAACTGTCCTAATGTGGGAGGAATGTGCTAGATTAATAGATTGCATAGAATTATATCTCTAATAAGACCACGGGTATTTCCTCTAATCCCTCACCATTAACACCGATCTTACATAACCCAGAGATCCCGTTGAGACAGCTCCCTGCCAGCAAAATATGGTCCAATATAAATACATTGATCCCAGTTCACTCACTTATAAGTAATGGAAAACTGAAACCACAGGAGGAGATGGGAGAAATGACCTCATTATTTGTAAATGACTGGTACACATGCCAACAACAACTACATTTCATTTCACATAATATACAGAAATCCAACTTAACTAGACCCCTCACAATATTTGAAAATGTATGCTACTCACAATCTCCCACCAAAGGAGGCCTGTCAATGTTATATAAAATGTTAATAGAACATCACTCCAGATCTCTACCAGCTTATTGTAAGACTTGGGAAACTGACCTACAAAAAGAAAATCTCGCAAAAAGAATGGGCCATAATTTTTAATAATATGGGAAAGTCCTCATCCTCGATGAGTATTGTAGAAACTAATCTGAAACTTCTATATAGATGGTATCTCACCCCACTTAGACTTTCAAAAATATATATTACTACAAACAGTGCATGTTGGAGAGGTTGTGGTGGGGAAGGTTCACTAGTCCACATATAGTGGAACTGCCCCTACATTAGACAATACTGGATGAAAATCAAAGACGAAATAGAGAAATGCTTGTCCCACAAGATCCAGTTGGACCCCCTGGTCTTGCTCTTTAATTACCCCCCTAAATTAAAATGCAAACTTAGACTAAAATTGTTATCCGTAATGACAAACGGGGCCAAACAATTATTACCAAGATTCTGGAAAAGCTTGAAAATCCCCACAACCATTGAATGGCAAAACCACATTGCACAGATCTTAATTCTAGAGAAATACCATTATACACATTCACAAAAACTGGAGTTTTATAATAATGTAAAGTTTATATGGGAAGATTACTTGGCATCAATGTAAATAATTGATTTGTGATATAATTTATAGCTTTACTCTGTATTACAGTAAATGACACACCTATGTACCCATTATTTTAAGATATGTTTTATCTTTAACTGTGATGCTATGCCACTTTCTGTTATGTACTTATGTTTTTCTTTTTTGCTACAATAAAGGAAATTTAAAAAAATAAATAAATAAATAAAAGTAACAGTGACAATTCCTAAAGGTGCAAAGATTTGAAACTGTTATACAAATATTATAGCATTCAGATAAGCAATAAGTACATATAGTCACAAAGTCTTTTAAAGGAATAATCCCAGTAGCAAATCCAAACCAACAAAAAGGGTATAAGGTGGATCATTTACAGGAAATAATCGGAAGCTGCACTCTCCTCACATCAGCGTGGCAAGACGTCTAACAGAAAAAATGAGAAGAAAAAGAGAGGCGCTTGTGTGTACCAGTAAAAAAATTAAATGGCTTAATTTCACCCACAACAGGGTATTCACATTTCAGAAGAGCACTCAGACAGTGCTATCAGGCGCGGACTGGGTACTCATCAGCAACCCAGGTTACTGAACACTCCAGCATGTATACAGGAACACCTTGGACTCTATTCTCCTAGAGCTGGAAAAAAGACTGCCAACACAAGCAGCTCCACAGAACAGGACAGGTGGTCAAGGTACACCCAGGGACTTCCACGCAGAGCAGAAACAGTCCAAATAAAGATGATTGGTATAAGGTAGTGAAGTTTGTAGTAATGATCAGTAGTTAATTTATGCCCTACCTTATGGTTCCTGTTTTTACTACTTTTAATGTTTTAATAAAGTTGAATTTTATTTAACATTGGAACCTCTACTCATCATTACTACAAACCTCACTACCTTATACCAATCATCTTTATGTGGACTGTTTCTGCTCTGTGTGGAAGTCCCTGGGTGTACCTTGACCACCTGTCCTGTTCTGTGGAGCTGCTTGTGTTGGCAGTCTTTTTTCCAGCTCTAGGAGAATAGAGCCCAAGGTGTTCCTGTATACACGCTGGAGTGTTCAGCAAGCTGGGTTGCTGATGAGTACCCAGTCCGCGCCTGATAGCACTGTCTGAGTTCTCTACTGAAATGTGAGTACCCTGTTGTGGGTGAAATTAAGCCATTTAATTTTTTTACTGGTACACACAAGCGCCTCTCTTTTTCTTCTCATTTTGTCCTGCAACTTCGTTGCATGGCCACCTAATAATAATAATAAAAATAATAATCAAAACAAAAACAATAGGTGTCCTGCAACTGCATTGCTTGGCCACCTAATAATCTTAACAAAAACAATAGGTGTCCTGCAACTGCGTTGCTTGGCCACCTAATAATAATAAAAATAATAATAATAATCTTAACAAAAACAATAGGTGTCCTGCAACTGTGTTGCTTGGCCACCTAATAATAATAATAAAAATAATAATATTAATCTTAACAAAAAAAAATAGGTATCCTGCAACTGCGTTGCTTGGCCACCTAATAATAATCCTGACAATAACGATAGGTTGTCCTGCAAAGCAGTTGAATGGCCACCTAATAATCCGGACAATAACAATAGGTTGTCCTGCAACTGCGTTGCTTGGCCACCTAATAATCTTAACAAAAACAATAGGTGTCCTGCAACTGCGTTGCTTGGCCACCTAATAATAATAAAAATAATAATAATAATCTTAACAAAAACAATAGGTGTCCTGCAACTGCATTGCTTGGCCACCTAATAATAATAATAATAATACAAATAATAATAATCTTAACAAAAACAATAGGTATCCTGCAACTGCGTTGCTTGGTCACCTAACAATAATCCTAAAAATAACAATAGGTTGTCCTGCAACTTCGTTGCATGGCCACCTAATAATAAAACTGACAATAACAATAGGTTGTCCTGTAACTTTGTTGCATGGCCACCTAATAATAATATTAATCCTGACAATACCAAAAGGTTGTCCTGCAACATCGTTGCATGGCCACCTAATAATAATCCTGAAAAAAACAATAGGTTGTCTAGAAACTACGTTGCTTGGCCACTTCAAACTGCCCCTTTTTCAGTTCTTTTGAGAGACTTGCATTTTAGCCCATTAGTGCTCACTCCTCAGTAAATTCACGTGCATTAGCTCAATGTTATCCATATGAAACACATGAACTAACGCCCTCCAGTTGTGAAAACTTGTCAAAATGCATTTAGAATAGATGTGGCCTTCAAAGTTTAAGAAATTAGCATATGGACCTCCTAGGTTTAGCTTTCAACTAAGAATACCAATAGAACAAAGCAAAATTGGTGATAAAAGTAAATTGGAAAGTTGTTTAAAATGACATGCCCTACTTGAATCATGAAAGTTTATTTTGGACTTGTCTGTCCCTTAAAGAAAAGATGCTGATAGTTATGGATATATTGTGTACTCATATAATTATGATCTAATGGTGAGTCATTTTTTATTATACTGGACTGCTTGATTTCTGGTGTGTAACAAAACAACACATTTTAAAGCTAAATTAAAGCTTACTCCCTGTTTCAGAAATGTCTCAGTAGCAGTAAAGTCATCATGCAGGTGTAGTTATCAGATGCATATGCTCACAGATGGAAGTAAAGCTAGCATGTGATATGTACCAGCAAAATATGCTTCTTGTACATTATTAGTAATATGCCTAATAATTCAGCTATATGGGTTATTGTTCTTACATTAAATTATATTTTGTTTCTTTATATTGAAAGAAAAACAGACAGTTTTCAAGGAGAGGGTAAAAATAAAAGTTATGATAAATAATGTCTATCATTACAGAACACCTGTACAGAGCAGCATATCTAATATGTAACATATCAGGTACAAATAATTAACACCTAAATTACAAGTTTTGCTCTAAACCCGGTGCGTAATAACGCTAAAAATTTAGTGGTACCGCACTTTCCCTATCGCTGCCATTACAAGTTACAAAAAAACCTTATTGTGTTGTGTGTTATGGTGCATTAAGCTCCATACCGCACAAAAGCAAAAGTCCTGACTTTACGTGCTCGTGCAAGTTTTTCCCCATAGACATCAATGGAGAAAAATTGTTAGAAAAAAACACCTGCGATTATGGAATGGTTATCGCTATAATGCAATCCCCATTGATGTCTATGGGGACAAGAAGTTTATGTAAAACTCTAACACCCTTACATAAACCCCTAGTCTAAATAATCACTAATCCGCAAATACTCAACTCAACCTATTAATAACCTAAACCGCTTTTTTATTTTGGGGTGGCTTTTTTGTTTTTATAGGGGTATTAGATTAGGTTTCATTTTTTTTGTTTTTGATAATTTTGTTTATTATTTATTGTAATCTTAGATTTTTTTTATTTCTCGTAATTTTTAAATTTTGTAATTTAGGATTTTTATTTTTGATATATATATATATTTTTTTTAAATAGTTATGTTAGTTTTATTTATAGATTAAGCTTATTTTTTTTTATTTCACAGGTAAGTTTTTTTTTGTTTAAAGGTAGTTATAATGTAAGTTTATTTAAAGTTTGCGGGTGTTAGGTTTACTGGTTAATAGTTTATGTTTGTTTGTTGCAATGTGGGGGGTGGTTTAGGGGTTAATACGTTTATTTAGGTATTCTCTATGTGGGTGTTTGGCGGTTTAAGGTTAGTGGAATAGCCTGACCGCACAACCTATAATACGGGTGACCTAAAAATTCCACACTCAAAAACGAAATTTATGCTTACCTGATAAATTTATTTATTTTTTGACACGGTAAGTCCACGGATCATCTAATTACTATTGGGAATATCACTCCTGCCCAGCAGGAGGCGGCAAAGAGCACCACAGCAAAGCTATTAAATTATATCACCTCTCTTCAGCAACAAGGTGCAGAGATACCTGAGGTTCATAATAAGACAAAAAAACTGTCTTAAAAAAACAGGGCCGGCCGTGGACTCACCGTGTCAAGAAATAAATAAATTTATCAGGTAAGCATAAATTTCGTTTTCTTTCTAATGACACGGTGAGTCCACGGATCATCTAATTACTATTGGGAATTAATACCCTAGCTAGAGGACACAGATAATAAGGGAAGGACAAGACAGGGAACCTAAACAGAAGGCACCACTGCTTGAAGAACCTTTCTCCCAAAAGAAGCCTCAGCCGAGGCAAAAGTATCAAATTTATAGAATTTTGAAAAAGTGTGAAGAGAGGACCAAGTTTCAGCCTTGCAAATCTGTTCCACAGAAGCTTCATTTTTGAATGCCGAGTAAGAGGAAACAGCTCTCGTAGAATGAGCCATGACCCTCTCAGGAGGCTGCTGTCCAGCAGTTTCATAGGCCAAGCCAATTATACTCTTCAGCCACAAAGAAAGAGAAGTAGCCGTAGCTTTCTGCCCCTTACGTTTTCCAGAGAAAACCACAGAGCAGAAGACTAGCGAAAATACTTAGACGTCTGTAAATAGAATTTTAACGCACACACCACGTCTAAGTTGTGCAGCAGACATTCCTTATGAGAAGATGGGTTAGGACATAAAGAAGGAAGAACGAACAATCTCCTGATTAATGTTCCTATCCAAAACCACTTTAGGGAGAAACCCTAACTTAGTACACAAAACTACCTTATCCGAATAAAAAATAAGGTAAGGAGACTTACCTTTGAGCTCTGAGACTCAAAGGTAAGATGAAATAGCAACAAGAAACAAAACCTTCCAAGATAACAATTTAATATCTAAGGAATGCATAAGCTCAAACGGAGCCTGTTGAAGAACCTTAAGAACAAGGTTAAGACTCCAGGGTAACAGGTTTAAACACTGGCCTGATTCTGACCAAGGCCTGACAGAACGATTGCACGTCTGGTACATCTGCCAGACGTTTATGTAACAAAATAGACAAGGAAAATATTTGATCTTTCAAAGAACTTGCCGATAAACCCTTCTCCAAACCCTCTTGGAGAAAAGACAGAATTCTAGGAATCAGAACTCTACTCCAAGAGTAGCCTCTGGATTCACACCAATACAGATATTTATGCCATATCTTGTAGTAAATCTTCCTGGTAAATGGCTTATGAGCCTCAATCATGGTCTCAATGGCCGACTCAGAAAATCCCCGCTTAGATAGGATTAAGCTTCAATTTCCAAGCAGTCAGTTTCAGAAAAACGAGATTTGGATGAAGGAAGGGCCCCTGAAGTAGAAGGTGCTTCCTCAGTGGAAGTCTCCAAGGTGGGAGAGATGACATCACCAACACCCTCTTCTGTTTGATTTGAGCAATGACTCAAGGAAGGAGAGTGAACGGAGGAAATAGGTATGCGAGACTGAAATTCCAAGGGACCACCAGAGCATCTATCAGTACAGCCTGAGGATCCCTCAACCTCGACCCGTACCTTGGGAGCTTGGCATTCTGACGAGATGCCATGAGATCCAGTTCTGGCTGTTCCCATTTGAGGATCAAGCTGGAAAACAGCTCTGGATGGAGTTCCCACTCCCCCAGGTGAAAGGTCAGTCTGCTCAGAAAATCTGCTTCCCAATTGTCCACTCCTGGAATATGGATCACAGATAGACAGCAGTTGTACCTTGCATTGAAGATTCAGTGTACAGCGGCGACCGTATGAAGATGATACTCTGTGCCGTATGTCTTCAGGACGGACCCGCTCCGAGCCCCGGGATGAAGATAGAAGATGCTGTCTGGATGAAGATAGAAGAGGCCTCCTGGATGAAGACTTCTCGACGCCTGGATGAGGACTTCGCCGCCTGGATGAAGATCATTCAAGCGGGACTGTAAAGTTTTTTTAAGGTTTTTTTTGGGTGGGTTTTTTTTTTTTTTTATAAAAGAGCTAAATGCCCTTTTCATGGCAAAGCAAAAGAGCTAAATGCCCTTTTAAGGACAATGCCCATACAAATGCCCTTTTCAGGGTAATGGTTAGCTTAGGTTTTTTTAGATAGTTTTTTTTATTTTGTGGGTTTGGGGGTGGGGGTTTGTAATGTGGGCCTTTGTATTTTTTTCCAGGTAAAAGAGCTGTTTAACTTAGGGCAATGTCCTACAAAAGGCCATTTTAAGGGCTATTGGTAGTTTATTCTAGATTAGGTTTTTTATTTTGGGGTGGTTTTTTTTTTAGGAATAAGTAATAATTTTTTATTATTTTGTATAATTTTGTTTTTTATTTTTTTGTAATGGTAGGCTTTTTATTTTTGCAATGTTATGTTTTAGTGTAAGGCAGCTTAGGTTTTATTTCACAGGTAAGTTTTAATTTATTTTAACTAGGTAGTTAGTAAATAGTTAATAACTATTTACTAACTAGTCTACCTAGTTAAAATAAATACAAACTTACATGTGAAATAAAAATAAAACCTTAGCTAGCTACAATATGACTTTTAGTTATATTGTAGCTAGCTTAGGTTTTATTTCACATGTATGTTTTTAGTTTTAAATAGGTATTACTTAGTTAATATTTGTAAGTTTAATTTAGCTCTATTTTAATTATGATAAAGTTAGGGGGTTTTAGGGTTACGTTAGGGTTAGGTTTAGGGTTAGGTTTAGGGGTTACTAGTTTAAATTAGTTTATTGCAATGTGTTTAGGGGTTAAAATGTTTATTATAGTGGCGGCGGAATTAGGTCTTAATAACTTTAGTATAGGGGGGGTGATGTGAGCGGACGGCAGATTAGGGGTTAATAATATTTAAATAGTGTTTGCGATGTGGGAGGGTGGCGGTTTAGGGGTTAATAACTTTAGTATAGTGGCGGTGATGTCGGGGAGCGGCGGAATAGGGGTTAATAATTTTTATTAGTGGCGACGATGTCGGGAGCAGCAAATTAGGGGTTAATAAGTTTAATATAGTATTTGCGATGCGGTAGGGCCTCAGTATAGGGGTTAATAGGTAGTCTATGTGTGTTAGTGTACTTTGTAACACATTAGTTATGAGTTTTATGTAACAGTTTTGTAGTGTTAAACTCATAACTAATGCTTTTAGATTGCGGAACGGATCTTGACGGTATAGGCTGCAACACAAGCTTTTTAGCCTCACCACAAAACTTGTAATACCGGCGAACGATTATCGTTGGTGGGTGGGAGCATTGGGGGTGGACGGTCCATCGCTACCCGGCATCCGGTTCCTCTATGTGCAATGCGCACACGCCGCAACCACTGGCCATCAATGAAATTTAATAGGAAGGAGGGAGAGGGAGGGGGAAAAATATGGATCAAAGGATCTGGGAGGGAGAGGGTGGTTTTGAGGGGGGGGGCTACTACACTACAGAAAAAATCAATTTATTAAAAAAAAACAAAAAAAACTTTTTTAGCAAAATGGGTACTGGCAAACAGTACCCAAGGTAGCGGGGTGAAGGTTAGAGAGCTGTTTAGGGGAGATCAGGGAGGTTGGGGGCTTAGGGGGGTCCATCAGAGCTACATAATTATTATAAAAAAAAAAAAAAAAGCCTTTTATTTTAGTATTCAAGATGGCGGGGACAATTGTGGGGTGGAGGAGGGAAGAGAGCTGTTTGGGAGGGATCAGGGGATGTGATGTGATGTGTCAGGTGGGAGGATGATCTCTACACTAAAGCTAAAATTAACCCTACAAGCTCCCTAATTAACCCCTTCTCTGCTGGGCATAATACATGTGTGGTGCGCAGCATTTAGCAGCCTTCTAATTACCAAAAAGCAACGCCAAAGCCATATATGTCTGCTATTTCTGAACAAAGGGGATCCCAGAGAAGCATTTACAACTATTTGTGCCATAATTGCACAAGCTGTTTGTAAATAATTTCAGTGAGAAACCTAAAATTGTAAAAAATTTAACAATTTTTTTTATTTGATCGCATTTGGTGGTGAAATGGTGGCATGAAATATACCAAAATGGGCCTAGATAAATACTTGGGGGTGTTTACTACACTACACTAAAGCTAAAAATAACCCTACACGCTCCCTAATTAACCCCTTCACTGCTGGGCATAATACATGTGTGGTGCGCAGCGGCATTTAGCGGCCTACTAATTACCATAAAGCAATACCAAAGCCATATATGTCTGCTATTTCTGAACAAAGGGGATCCCAGAGAAGCATTTACAACCATTTGTGCCATAATTGCACAAGCTGTTTGTAAATAATTTCAGTGAGAAAACTAAAGTTTGTGAAAAAGTGAACAATTTTTTTTATTTGATCGCATTTGGCGGTGAAATGGTGGCATAAAATATACCAAAATGGGCCTAGATCAATATTTTAGGTTGTTTACTAAAAAAAAATATATACATTTCAAAGGATATTCAGGGATTCCTGACAGATATCAGTGTTACAATGTAACTATAGCTAATTTTGAAAAACAAATGGTTTGGAAATAGCAAAATGCTACTTGTATTTATTGCCCTATAACTTACAAAAAAAGCAAAGAACATGTAAACATTGGGTATTTCTAAACTCAGGACAAAATTTTGAAACTATTTAGCATAGGGGTTTTTTGGTGGCTATAGATGTGTAACAGATTTTCGGGGTCAAAGTTAGAAAAAGTGTGTTTTTCCATTTTTTTCCTCATATTTTATAATTTTTTATAGTAAATTATAAGATATGATGAAAATAATGGTATCTTTAGAAAGTCCATTTAATTGCGAGAAAAACGGTATATAATATGTGTAGGTTCAGTAAATGAGTAAGAGGAAAATTACAGCTAAACACAAACACAGCAGAAATGCAAAAATAGCCTTGGTCCCAGACGGTCAAGAAATGGAAAAGTGCTCTGGTCATGAAGGGGTTAAAGATATTTTGGACATTCTACACAGAATATTTGTGAAATTTCTCTCCAGAAACGGTTGCACCAATATCTTCATCTCTGCATCTATTGCTGCATCATTAGCCACAGAAGATTTTATTTTCACATTGTAGCACTCATTAAACTAAATAATAGTTATGTTATGATTTCTCTTTCATTTGTAAGAGAGGTTGTTACTAGACATGTGCGTTTCGATTTGTTTTGAATCGAAATTCGGCCGAATTTGTTAAATTTGGAGATTTGGATTGGTTCGAATTTCCGAATTACGGTAGTACAGAATCTAGCGAATAAATACGAATTAGTTCGGATTTATTTGTTACATTCAGATGGCAATGGATTAAACTAGTATTATACAGTATATTAGGTTATATCACTCTGCTATGGATTACACCTAATGTACAGTACATTATACTAGTCTAATACACAGCACATCCCACCTAACACATACCGAAATTCCGAATTTCCGAATCGAACCGAACTGAATCCAGCCAAATATATTCGAATCCAAATGAATCTGAATGAATCCGAAACAAATTAATTCTAATTTTTCCGAATTCGAATCGATCCGAACCGAAATTCGAAAACATCCGAATCGATCCGAGCCAAACTGAAACAACAGGCACCTCATTTATTCATGTTTGTAATGCAATATAGATTAACTTTTAGAGAGTTTTTCAATAAAGGTAGTTATTCCAAATAAAAAAGAAAATACTTTATTTCAATGTAGCGTTTTATTATGATATACATTAAAAACTATAATTTATAGTTTAAAATAAAATAAATAAATAAGAAATGAAGGAAAATTATATGCTTATTTAAAATTTTTGTATTTTCCCTGAAGGTTATACAATTGTTTATGTCTTATGACCACTGTCAATGGCGCCAATATTCTTCTGGTTGTGTAGCTCAAGGTTATAGGATTGTTTATTTTTTTGCTAAATACGCATGATGTAATGCCAAAGAAAAGTTTAAAATGGTATAAATACCCCTTCCCTGAACTTATAAGGGGGCAGGAAAGATTATATGAACCAATATTTTGACAAGACTGTCTGGTATGGTATAATATTTATTTATAAGCAAGCATAATTAAAGTATTGTAAATGCAAAATTGGATTCATATTTTTACATTTTCATTGTTTTTATTTAGCAAAATACATTTGTCTTTTTGTAATATTATACTGCATATTTGTACAATAAAAAAAAAATAAAAAATATATATATATATATATATATACTATACTTTATTCTCTCACGCCATTTATATATATATATATATATATATATATATATATATATATATATATATATATATATATATATATATATATATATTCAGTAATATATATATACAGTATTGTACTCAAAATCTTTAATAAGATATGAGACCATTTTTAATTATATAATATTAGAGGTAGGTGCCTGGAATTTAGATTTCAGAATAACCTTTCTCTAAGGCATTATAAGGGGAAAAAGGTACAAAATGTTACAAATTCTATGTCCTTTTAATTGTTTATATTGTAATCGAAATTGCTAAAATTGGATTTGTGTAGATAAATTGTTTGATAATCTTTTCTAAAGAATTGTAATTGACCCCACTATACCTTATAAATAAAAGATGGCTACTGCCATCTACTGGAAAACATTTACAATGGCTATTTGACTTAAACAAAAATAATGGATGATAAGGGGGGTAGTTATCAACGTGTCTACTTTTCCTGCCTTCGCCGGCCCAATACGCCCGCCTAAGCTCGCCTCACATCGCCGCCGCGGACCTACAAAAATTCGCCTAAGTTATCAAAAAAGCTGTCAAAAAGCCGCGCACCAAGTACGGGGCGATGAGCAGCGGACTGTGAGAGTTATCACTCATCCGATCTCGCTGCTCTTCGGCTTTTTTACAGCTTTCTTGCTAGCCTGTCACTAAGCACCCACACTAAACTACACTGTTCTACCCCCTATACCGGCGCCCCCGGAGCCCCCCGCAACTAAATAAAGTTACTAACCCCTAAACCGCCACTCCTAGACCCCGCCGCAACTCTTATAAATGTATTAACCCCTAAACCGCCGCTCCCGTACACCGCTGCCACCTACATTATACCTAGTAACCCCTATCCTGCCCCCCCATACCGTCGCCCTCTATAATAAAGTTATTAACCCCTATCCTGCTGATCCCTCACCTCGCCGCAACTAAATAAATAGTTTAACCCCTAAACCGCCGCTCCCTGACCCCGCCGCAACCTATATTACATTTATTAACCCCTATCAGGCTGTTCCGATCAGCCAATAGAATGCAAGCTCAATCTGATTGGCTGATTGGATCAGCCAATCGGATTGAACTTGAATCTGATTGGCTGATTCAATCAGCCAATCAGATTTTTCCTACCTTAATTCCGATTGGCTGATAGAATCCTATCAGCCAATCGGAATTGAAGGGACGCCATCTTGATTGACGTCCCTTAAAGGAGCCTTCATTTGTCGGTAGTCCGTCGGTAAAGAAGGATGTTCCGCGTCGGCAGGATGAAGATTGAACACCCCGCTTGGAAGATGACATCGCCCGGATAGAAGACTTCTTCAGCGCCTCTTGGAAGATGACATCGCCCGGATGGAAGACTTCTTCAGTGCCGACTGGAGGATCACTTCATCGGATGGAAGATTTCTTCAGCGCCCCTTGGAGGATAACTTCTGCCGCTTCGGATCTCCTCTTCGGAGAGGATGATCTTCAGGGGATTAGTGTTAGGTTATTTTAAGGGGGGTTTGGGTTAGATTAGGGGCATGTGGGTGGTGGGTTTTAATGTTGGGGGGGTTGTATTTTTCTTTTACAGGCAAAAGAGCTGAATTCTTTTTTAAGGGCTGGTAAGGTAAAAGAGCTTTGAACTTTTTTAATTTAGAATAGGGTAGGGCATTTTTTTATTTTGGGGGGGTTTGTTATTTTATTAGGGGGCTTAGATTAGGTGTAATTAGCTTAAAATTGTTGTAATATTTTTTAAATGTTTGTAACCTATTTTTTTATTTTTTGTAACTTAGCTCTTTTTTTATGTACTTTAGTTAGTTTATGTAATTGTATTTAATTGTAGTTATTTGTAGTTAATTTGTTTAATTTATTTAATGATAGTGTAGTGTTAGGTTTAATTGTAACTTAGGTTAGGATTTATTTTACAGGTAATTTTGTATTTCTTTTAGCTAGGTAGTTATTAAATAGTTAATAACTATTTAATAACTATTCTAACTAGCTAAAATAAATACAAAGTTACCTGTAAAATAAATATAATTCCTAAAATAGCTACAATATAATTATTAATTACATTGTAGCTATCTTAGGGTTTATTTTACAGGTAAGTATTTAGTTTTAAATAGGAATAATTTATTTATGTAAAGTGTAGTGTTAGGTGTAATTGTAACTTAGGTTAGTTTTTATTTTACAGGTAAATTTCACTTTATTTTAGCTAGGTAGCTATTAAATAGTTAATAACTATTTAATAGCTATTGTACCTAGTTAAAATAAATTGAAAGATGCCTGTAAAATAAAAATAAATCCTAAGATAGCTACAATATAATTATTATTTATAATGTAGCTATATTAGGGTTTATTTTAAAGGTAAGTATTTCGTTTTAAATAGGATTAATTTAGTTCATAATAGAAATATTATTTAGATTTATTTAATTAATATTTTAGTTAGGGGGGTGTTAGGGTTAGTGTTAGACTTAGGTTTAGGGTGGCGGCGGTGTAGTGGGGGGCAGGATAGGGGTTAATAAATGTATTATAGGTGGCGACGGTGTAGGGGGGGCAGATTAGGGGTTAATAAATTTAATATAGGTTGCGGCGGGGTCAGGGAGCGGCGGTTTAGGGGTTAAACTATTTATTTAAATGCGGCTAGGTGCGGGATCGGCAGGATAGGGGTTAATAACTTTATTATAGAGGGCAGCGGGATAGAGGGGCAGTATGGGGTTACTAGGTATAATGTAGGTGGCGGTGGGCTCCGGGAGCAGCGGTTTAGGGGTTAATACATTTATTATAGTTGCGGCAGGGTCAGGGAGCGGCGGTTTAGGGGGGCAGATTAGTGGTGTTTAGACTCGGGGTACATGTTAGGGTGTTAGGTGCAGACATCTCCCATAGGAATCAATGGGATGTCTGGCAGCAGCGAACATGAACTTTCGCTATGGTCAGACTCCCATTGATTCCTATGGGATCCGCCGCTCCAGGGTGGCGGTTTGAAAACCAGGTACGCTGTGCCGGAAAAGTGCCGAGCGTACCTGCTAGTTTTTTGATAACTAGCAAAAGTAGTCAAGTTGTGCCGCACTTGTGTGCGGAACATCTGTAGTGACGTAAGAATCGATCTGTGTCGGACTGAGTCCGGCAGATAGAAGTTTACGTCACAAAATTCTACTTTTGCCGGTCTCTAGCCTTTGATAACTAAGACGAATCAGCCTCGCCACAAATACGCTGCGGAATTCCAGCGTATTTGAGGTTGACGGCTTGATAACTAGGCCCCTAGATGTCTTCTTAAATGCATGAAGAATACCCAATCACATATATGCATAGTTGCCAACATTAAAAAATAAAATAAAGAATGAGTGAGACTTTGCCCGTTTATGGTTTCAATATCTCCGCCCACTTAAATCCACCTCAAAACAAGCACATAAAATACTACTAGTATAATTTAGACATACTGATAGGTATAGGAAAGTTAAACTATTTTTTCATGATTTAGATAAAGCATGTCATTTTAAAATCCACTTCTATTATAAAACTTACTTACTCTTGGGTGCCTTTGCTGAAAAGAACATGTACATATCCTCAGCAGCAATGCAGTACTGGGAGCTAGCTATTGATTGGTGGCAACACATATTTGTCTTTTGTCATTGGCTCACCAGGGCCTCCATTACATACGCAGCGTCACCCGCAAAATCCTCCGCCGCCAGATTTTACACGATTTTGGTATTACATATACAGAGTAGCATACAAGTTACGCGCGTATATTTCACCTGTCGCTCGCAATTATTACTCCCATAGGCTAACATAGAACCGCGTCGCAAATCGGTATCCAAAATCCTGCGCAAGGACTTACGTGGCGAAAATGGAGAAATCTTACTCCATTTTTACCTCGCCATAAAAGGCAGCCGAAGCAAGCCTTGCGCTGAGTATGGGAGCACCGTAACTCCCGAAAATGTCTGCAAAAATAAACTAACACCTAACGCATGCGCAATGTCTATCTACCTGTCAACCGCAATCCCCCACCGCAATAACTAATAAAGTCTGTTAACCCCTAAACCGCCATAGCCCACAACGCAATAAACCTAATCAAGTATTAACCCTTAAACCGCCATAGCCCACAACGCAATAAACCTAACACCTAACCTAACCTAACCCCCCCTAACCTAACCCCCCCTAAATAAACTAAAATTACCTAATTTACAAAATACTAAAGTTACTATTAAATATAAAAAAAATTACACTACTTTTAAAATACAAATAAAAAACCCTACGTCTAACCCCCAAGTGGTTCTCACCTGTCCTGAAGTTCAGCGGAGAAGGTCCTGTTCCAGGCGGTGAAGTCTTCTTCCAAGCGGCGACCTCTTCTTTCTTCTTCCAGGAACCAGCCGACGCGGAGTGGAGGGCGGAGTTCAAGACCGGCGACTCTGGAACTAAAGACTGGCGACTCTGGAACTGAAGACCGGTGACTCTGGAACTGAAGACCGGCGACCGTGGAGGATCCTCTTCATACGATCTCCGCTGTACACTGAATAGGAATTCAAGGTACGCGATTAAAAATGGCGTCCCTTGAATTCCTATTGGCTGATTTGAGCCTTCAAATTCAAATCAGCCAATCGGATGAGAGCTACTGAAATCCTATTGGCTGTTCAAATCAGCCAATAGGATTTCAGTAGCTCTTATCCTAGGTTTTGTTTTCAACTAAGAATACCAAGAGAACAAAGCAACGGCTAGATTTAGAGTTTGGCGTTAGCCGTCAAAACCAGCGTTAGAGGCTCCTAACGCTGGTTTTGGGCTACCGCTGGTATTTAGAGTCAGTCAGGAAAGGGTCTAACGTTCACTTTGCAGTCGCGACTTTTCCATACAGAAGATCCCCCTACGCCAATTGCGTATCCTATCTTTTCAATGGGATCTTTCTAACGCCAGTATTTAGAGTTGTGGCTGAAGTGAGCGTTAGAAATCTAACGACAAAACTCCAGCCGCAGAAAAAAGTCAGTAGTTAAAAGCTTTCTGGGCTAACGCCGGTTCATAAAGCTCTTAACTACTGTGCTCTACAGTACACTAACACCCATAAACTACCTATGTACCCCTAAACCGAGGTCCCCCCACATCGTCGCCACTCTATTAAAAAAATTTAACCCCTAATCTGCCGACCGCACACCGCCGCCACCTACGTTATCCCTATGTACCCCTAATCTGCTGCCCCTAATACCGCCGACCCCTACATTATATTTATTAACCCCTAATCTGCCGCCCCCGCTATCACTGACACCTGCATATTTTTTAACCCCTAATCTGCCGCTCCGTACACCGCTGCACCCTACATTATACCTATGTACCCCTAATCTGCTGCCCCTAACACAGCCGACCCCTATATTATATTTATTAACCCCTAATCTGCCGCCCCCAGCGTCGCCTCCACCTACCTACAATTATTAACCACTAATCTGCCGACCGGACCACACCGCTACTATAATAAATGTATTAACCCCTAAAGCTAAGTCTAACCCTAACACTTACACCCCCCCCCCAACTTAAATATAATTTAAATCTAACAAAATAAATTAACTCTTATTAAATAAATTATTCCTATTTAAAGCTAAATACTTACCTGTAAAATAAACCCCTAATGTAGCTACAATATAAATTATAATATAATATTTATTTTATAGGCAACTTTGTAATTATTTTAACCAGGTACAATAGCTATTAAATAGTTAATAACTATTTAATAGTTACCTAGTTAAAATAATTACAAAATTACCTGTAAAATAAATCCTAACCTAAGTTACAATTAAACCTAACACTACACTATCAATAAATAAATTAAATAAAATACCTACAATTATCTACAATTAAACCTAACACTACACTATCAATAAATACATTAAATAAAATACCTACAAATAAATACAATTAAATAAACTAACTAAAGTACAAAAAATAAAAAAAGCTAATTACACCTACTCTAAGCCCCCTAATAAAATAACAAAGCCCCCCAAAATAAAAAAATGCCCTACCCTATTCTAAAATTAAAATAGAAAAGCTCTTTTACTCTACCAGCCCTTAAAAGGGCCCTTTGCGGGGCATGCCCCAAAGAATTCAGCTCTTTTGCCTGTAAAAAAAAACATACAATACCCTCCCCCAAAATTACAACCCACCACCCACATACCCCTAATCTAACCCAAACCCCCCTTAAATAAACCTAACACTAAGCCCCTGAAGATCTTCCTACCTTGTCTTCACCATGCCAGGTATCACCGATCGCTCCAGAATCCGAAATCTTCATCACAGCCCAAGCGGGGGCTGGAGATCCATCATCCGGCTGAAGTCTTCTATCAAGCGACGGCTGAAGAGGTCCAGAAGAGGCTCCAAAGTCTTCCTCCTATCCGGGCAGAAGAGTAGATCCGACCGGCAACCATCTTCTTCAAAGCGGTCACAAGCGGCTCCATGTTGAAGACCTCCGGCGCGGATCCATCCTCTTCTTGCGACGTCCTAAGTCCGAATGAAGGTTCCTTTAAATGACGTCATCCAAAATGACGTCCCTCGAATTCCGATTGGCTGATAGGATTCTATCAGCCAATCGGAATTAAGGTAGGGAAAATCTGATTGGCTGATTGAATCAGCCAATCAGATTGAGCTTGCATTCTATTGGCTGTTCTGATCAGCCAATAGAATGCGAGCTCAATCTGATTGGCTGATTGGATCAGCCAATCGGATTGAACTTGAATCTGATTGGCTGATTCAATCAGCCAATCAGAATTTTCCTACCTTAATTCCGATTGGCTGATAGAATCCTATCAGCCAATCGGAATTCGAGGGATGCCATCTTGGATGACGTCATTTAAAGGAACCTTCATTCGGACTTAGGACGTCGCAAGAAGAGGATGGATCCGTGCCGGAGGTCTTCAACATGGAGCCGCTTGTGACCGCTTTGAAGAAGATGGTTGCCGGTCTGGATCTACTCTTCTGCCCGGATAGCATGAAGACTTTGGAGCCTCTTCTGGACCTCTTCAGCCATCGCTTGATAGAAGACTTCAGCCGGATGATGGATCGCCAGCCCCCGCTTGGGCTTGGATGAAGACTTCGGAGCCTGGAGCGATCGGTGATACCTGGCATGCTGAAGACAAGGTAGGAAGATCTTCAGGGGCTTAGTGTTAGGTTTATTTAAGGGGGGTTTGAGTTAGATTAGGGGTATGTGGGTGGTGGGTTGTAAAGCTGGGGGGGGTATTGTATGGTTTTTTTTACAGGCAAAAGAGCTGAATTCTTTGGGGCATGCCCCGCAAAGGGCCCTTTTCAGGGCTGGTAAGGTAAAAGAGCTTTTCTATTTTAATTTTAGAAAAGGGTAGGGCATTTTTTTATTTTGGGGGGCTTTGTTATTTTATTAGGAGGCTTAGAGTAGGTGTAATTAGTTTAAAATTGTAATATTTTTCTAATGTTTGTAAATATTTTATTATTTTTTTGTAACTTAGTTCTTTTTTATTTTTTGTACTTTAGTTAGTTTATTTCATTGTATTTATTTGTAGGTATTGTATTTAATTAATTTATTGATAGTGTAGTGTTAGGTTTAATTGTAGGTAATTGTAGGTATTTTATTTAATTTATTTATTGATAGTGTAGTGTTAGGTTTAATTGTAACTTATTTATTTTACAGGTAATTTTGTAATTTTTTTAACTAGGTAGCTATTAAATAGTTAATAACTATTTAATAGCTATTGTACCTGGTTAAAATAATTACAAAGTTGCCTGTAAAATAAATATTAATCCTAAAATAGCTACAATATAATTATAATTTATATTGTAGCTATATTAGGGTTTATTTTACAGGTAAGTATTTAGCTTTAAATAGGAATAAGTTATTTAATAAGAGTTAATTTATTTCGTTAGATTTAAATTATATTTAAGTTAGGGGGGTGTTAGTGTTAGGGTTAGACTTAGCTTTAGGGGTTAATACATTTATTATAGTAGCGGTGTGGTCCGGTCGGCAGATTAGGGGTTAATAATTGTAGGTAGGTGGAGGCGACGTTGGGGGCGGCAGATTAGGGGTTAATAAATATAATATAGGGGTCGGCGGTGTTAGGGGCAGCAGATTAGGGGTACATAGGTATAATGTAGGTTGCGGCGGTGTACGGAGCGGCAGATTAGGGGTTAAAAATAATATGCAGGTGTCAGCGATAGCGGCTCAAACAGCCCCATTGTTTCCTATGGGGGAATCGTGCACGAGCACGTTTTTGAAGCTGGCCGCGTCCGTAAGCACCGCTGGTATCTAGAGTTGCAGTGGCGATAAATTATGCTCTACGCTCCCTTTTTGGAGCCTAACGCACTGAAAACCCAGCCCTTCTGTGAACCCTAAATACCAGCGGTATTTAAAAGGTGCGGGGGAAAAAAAGCCAGCGTTAGCTACGCGGGTCGTTACAGACAAAACTCTAAATCTAGCCGCAAGTGTTTTAATTAAATCTGAAGGTAGTTTGAAATAACATGCCCTATTTAAAAAAAGAAAGTTTTCTTTGGACTTTACTGTCCCTTTATATATTTTGGCATCAGTGCCAAGCTGTGTTAGCATTAGAATAAATTACACTCCAGTGGGTTCTAAAGAGATGAAGGCAAACCAATTTAAAGTAAATAAGCAAGTATATGTCCACAATGTGATAAAGTACCTACAAGGTCAAACCATTTGATTATGTTGTGGCTTGAAACTATTTCAAATACACAAATAAACCTTAAAAAAGCAATATCATAGTATACTGTCCCTTTAACCTTGAGATGCTGCTTATATGTATGTGTTTGTTAAGGCTTCCAGGGAGTTACGTTGCTTTTTTCGTCAGTGCAAGGGTACCTGCGCCTGCAATTTGTAGCGAGATGAGAATGGAGTAGATTTTCTGAAATATGCGCGCGTAAGTCCTTACGCTGTATATTGGATACCAAACTGCGCGTGTTTTGTATGTCAGTCTATGGGTAAAAAAAATATGTGCGAAGGCAGAAATATACGCTTGTAAGTTGTATGCTACGCCGTGTATGTGATACCAAACCAGCGCAAAATTTGGCGTCGCCGGCTTTTGCGGGCGACGCTGCATATCGTATCGGGCCCTAGGTACATAGAAAAGCCAAACCCCTAAGGTGTGTATTATAGTATTCTGACCTATCTAGGGTAACTAGTCATTAGGTAGGCATGAAGTTAATATTAAAACTAGGGCTGTACGATATGGAACAGAAATATCATGATTTTTTTTTATGAAATATTGTGATTTTTTATTAAAATATTTTTTAAACATACATTTTTGCATTAGAAAATGCATTTAACTTGTTCAAAACAGCAGCTTTTTCTCCTCAGAGTTTGCACTGCAGAGTGAATTGGCCAGAGATTACAGAACTGGCACTCCGCTACCTTTCTTGTCTGTGCACTCGTCAGGACTAGAGCAACAAACAAGGAGACACTGATGTGACGCTTCCTGGTCCACCCCCCTGGAGGAATGATCTGTGCTGCTGCTGTGCTGGAGCCAGGGCCAGTGCTAGGAATTTTGGCTACACAGGCAAACACACATTTTGCCCCCCCCCACCCACCAATTTAAAAAATATATATTTTTCATTAATGTTCTAGTAATGTGTAATAGCTATAATGGTTAATTTCTGCATGACAATGTCCTAAAGTGATGGCTGTGCACAACATAACAGGTAACAAAATTTACCTACACACACATACAGTACATACATACTCTACATACTCATACATATACATAGTTTCACAGATACACATTTACACACATACAGACACACTCATACGCACACACATTTATACATACATGCACACATATTTAAACCTTTATTTATACACACATACACATTTACACCCACACAATACATATTTACACATATTTATGCACACATATTTACACACACATATTTGCACACACACAACCACATACACATTTATACACATATACATACACATATATATATATGTAGGTGCAAGTAGAATGTGTCCACTCAGGATACTGAGTAGATACAAGCGTTACTCTATTGTAGGCGCTAGTCAGGAGTGGGTAGGATATAGTGGCAGCTATATAAGACAAGTACTGGATGAGACGTGCAACCTCAGGCAGTAAGAGTAAATGAAGGTGCAAGGATTATAACAGTGCCTATATATCCACTAAAGCATAGGATATGTACAACAATGTGGATGGAAAAATAATAATAATAAGCAAGATAGTTCAGTATAAGTCCTTAAAGTGAATTTAGTCCGTGGTATATCTCCAACGTACAGTTGATATGAAGTAATGGATGGTATATAATACCCTTACCAGATATTACCCCAATCTGATGAGGTAAGTATGCCGCACTGTGGGTATGTGTAGGTAGTTAGATCTCCTCCTTGTATTCAGTGAGATGGCTATTTCGGTTTTCGTTAGCCTCCTGGAGTATGCAGGGATGTGCTTCTGATGGTAGATATATCCCTTAAGCTTCCTGTAGATTAGTGGTTAGCCTCTTGGAGTACTTGTTCTGTCTTGGTATAAACTTTCTCCGGCGTGAGGATACCCAGGGAGACAAGAGAGAATATATAGTGTAATACAGTTTTATTTACAGCCAAGAACAGAAATGCAATTCACATAGCACTCACATTTATCATCCTCAAACAGTATGAGATATGTATATAGCATATAGGACCTTAGTAGGTCCCTCCACGAGTAGATGTCAGTTAAAAAAGCCCCAATCTTTGTTGAAAACTCCGTAAAGGAGTTTCACACTGATGTTACTAAATCCAAAGTGAGGTTTATGCAGTACAAAGTTATTTAGTAAAATAGCGCTAGAAATCTAGCCACAAGGAGATACACTAATGTCTAAAAACAATATGAACAATGAACAGTTAAAATGAATATTAAAAAAGTAATACCCTGACGCGTTTCAAAGGTTGCTATCGTTAGTTCCTTCTTCTTCAGAGGGTTGTGTATAGTGTTAGGCCGTAATCGTTACTTTTGTACGCTTCGGGCGGCGGCACGCCCTCTGCGTATAGTTGGTCATACGTGCCAGCGTGTCGTAACGTAATTCATACGTTTGTTTTAGCACAGCGTAAGTGCTGTGAACTATTGGTGATGATTGGATACGTTATGTTTTCTTAGCCTCAACGTAGTTGTGTGTTGATTTGTTAGATTCAGCATAGGCTTATGGGATATGTAGTTTTTAGTCTACCCCATATTACATATTACAGGTTTCGTTAGAAAGCTAGCAATAATTTGGTGAAACAAAGTCTAAAATGTAATAGTTTATAAACATATAAAATATAAAGTATAAGACCGATATTCCCATAGAATATTCTAGGGTAGTTTATATACGATTTATAATATGGTAATTCACAGTTAGTCTATTCATCTCTTATATAGTATCGTAATGAACTTGATATTTTAATATATGTTTTATTTGTGCGGTTCTTGTAGATAGTTGTTATTCATCTAGGGCTTTTTGTACTTATCAGTGTCATTAGGTCTGACCTGATTTATTGGACTTTGCTGTGTAATACAGAGCATATATTGAGTAATCTATACCATGGAATGTAGTTTGTAGAAAAATACAACTTATTAATGACTGTATAGATTACTATATAGATATTGTTGTAATGTTATAGAGTAATTGTTATAAACGTATATATTAAGGGATAAAATTATAATAATTTAGCCTATTATGAGAACTAGAGTATGGAATATATTATGGGTATCTATGTATATATATATATTCCTTAGTATAGAATATATGCTCTATATTGAGGAAAGAAATTATCTGCATGGTACATAGATATTTTATAGACTAAGGTTAGACTGATCTGAGCTTGTAGACAATATATATATATATATATATATATATATATATATATATATATATATATATATATACAGTTTCATCTATACACATTTATCTTAACCTTAGGTCTCAGGATAGTTAGTATATATTGATCTAGAGGTATAAAGTTAGTATGACTTAGAATCTGTTAGCAACTGATGTAAAGTGTATAGTAATATGCTGTAGTGAAGTTAGTCTTAGCATTTTAAGATGTAGATAGGTATAGATTGTTATCTTGTATTGATAAGAGGTCTATGTATATGGGGGGAGCTTGTATGTATGTATACTACTGGGTCAGGAAGGCTGCTATATCTATGTCCTTATTGAGGCCTTTGGGAGTCATAGAGTCTAATTTGTGAATCCATTGGGTTTCCCTCTGTCTTAGATGTAGTTCTCTACTTACTCCCTCTGGTGGATCTCTAATATGTTCAAGTATAGTACCTCTTAAACATGAGGGATTAGAATCATGTGTTAAGCGGAAGTGATTTGAGACGCTGTGTTTTTTTAAACTGCTTTCTATATTTCTAATATGTTCTAGAAGTCTGGTTTTGTAGGGTCTAGTGGTGCGCCCTACATATTGAAGCTTGCATTTGCATTCAATAAGGTACACCACATAGTCTCTTTTGCAGTTTGTGATGGAATCAAATTCCCAACTTTTGTTGTTTGAAGATGAAGTGATTTTTTTGGTAGGTTTGTTATTGCTATAATGGTGTTTACAGGCCTCGCAATGCAGCCGGTTACATTTAAAAAAAACTTTTGTCTTATTTTGTAACCAGTTGGTAGTTTTTACTGTCTTAGTTGTAGATTTAAGTTTACTTGGAGTTATTTATAGTTGCTCTAATATTTCTACCCTTTCTGAAGACTAATTTCGGGTTATTCTTAGTCACTTCATTTAGCAGGGTGTTTTTTTTTAATATATGCCAATGTTTATTTAGGATGGTTTTGATGGCGTTAGCTCCTTTATTAAATGTTATAATCATTAGCGGTATATCCTTTTGTTTTTTGTTGTTTTTCTTAGTGTTTTTTAGTAGTGTGTTTCTATTCATTTTGTTAACCTTGTTAAATGCTTTATGTATATTATCGGCTTTGTAACCTTTGTTTAGTAATTTATTTGTTAGAATTTTTGATTCACTTCATTTAGCAGGGTGTTTTTTTTTTAATATATGCCAATGTTTATTTAGGATGGTTTTGATGGCGTTAGCTCCTTTATTAAATGTTGTAATCATTAGCGGTATATCCTTTTGTTTTTTGTTGTTTTTCTTAGTGTTTTTTAGTAGTGTGTTTCTATTCATTTTGTTAACCTTGTTAAATGCTTTATGTATATTATCGGCTTTGTAACCTTTGTTTAGTTATTTATTTGTTAGAATTTTTGATTCATGTAGAAAATCTTCCTGTCTAGAACAATTCCTTTTTATGCGCTGGAATTGTCCGTATGGTATACTTTGTATCCATTCTGGGTGATGACAGCTATTTGCTGTTAAATAACTGTTACTGTCTGTAGCTTTACTATATAGTTTTGTATGTACAGAGTTTTCTTCCTGGTAAAGTATGAGGTCTAAGAATTCAATTTCTTTGGGGTTAGTTTTATCTGTAAATGTTAAGTTAAAATCGTTAGTATTAATATAGTTAACGAAGTCTTGAACTGTATTGTTATTGTCATTATGTTCCCATATTACTATAATATCATTGATAAAGCGGTGATATGTTTTGATGTTATCTGTGAAGGGGTTATTATTCCAGATGTATTTGTCCTTCCACATACCCATATAGAGGTTGGCATAGCTAGGGGCGAATTTCGTCCCCATAGCTGTGCCACCTGTTTGGAGAAAGTATTCATTGTTGAAGGTAAAGTAATTTTTTTCTAGAATAAACTTGGCAGACTCTTTTATGAATTCGACTTTGTTTTGTTCTAGATTGGACAGTTTATTAAGCCAATAGTCAAGGGCTTCTATACCTTTATTGTGGGGGATATTAGTATATAGGGAGCTGACGTCCAATGTGAGCCAGCAAAAATTATCTTTCCATGTGATATTAGATAGTTTGCTTATGGTATCCGGAGTGTCCCTGATGTGTGATTTGAGTTTAGGCACAAGAGGTTGAAGAAATGAGTCTATATATTCTGATAGTTTGGTAGTAAGTGACCCTATCCCTGAAATGATGGGTCTTCCAGGAGGATTAATATTGCTTTTATGGATTTTGGGTGTATGGTAGAAGGTAGCCACTTTGGGATTGGTAATTGATAGAAAGAGAAATTCATAATTATTGATTATGTTTTCATATTTTGCAGTGTCTAGGAGATTTTTATATTCTCTTAAGTAACAGTCTGTTGGATTAGTTTTGAGGGGTTTATATGTCTTATTGTCACCAAGTAGTCTCATTGCTTCCTGGATGTAATCTGCTCTATCCTGTATGATGATGCCTCCTCCCTTGTCAGCTTCCCTTATTACTATTTCGTTATCCTCTTTTAACCGTTTTAATGTGGTTTTCTCTTTCTTAGTAAGGTTATCGTTTTTTATTTTATATGTTTCGCACATTTGTAGCAAGTCTTCTTGAACTAACTTTTCGAATACTGGAATATAGTTCCCTTTAGACTGTGTGGGGAAAAAAGTAGATGTGGGTTTGAAGTTAGAGTAAGGTGGGAAATTTATTGTTGCTACATTAGGGCCAGGTGTATGGTCATTGACGATAGGCCTATCATTTTCATTTAATAATGATTCTAGATCTATTAAAACATTTAGATCACTATCGTCTAATTGGGATGGGACTATGTTGTTTAAATTTATTAATCTGTCTTTTTGTATTTTTTTGAAGTGCCTGTTTAGGGTCAACTTCCTGATATATTTATGCAGATCGATGAAGAGGTCAAAGGGATTAGGTCCCTTAGTAGGGGCGAATGCTAAACCCTTTTTTAGAAGGTTTTCTTCTTCTAATGAAAGGGTTTTATGTGATGACAGATTAAATAGTTTTACTTCAGAGTATGAGTCAATAAAGTTAGACTTTACATTTTGGTTGACCTTATTCTTTTTAGATTGCATTCGTCTTCCTGCTCTACATCCCCTTCTTCTGACTCGTTTCTTCTTCTTTTTTGGTGGTGTGGTTTTATTCTCCAGTGTGGGATGTTGGTGTTCTGCTCCAATAGGAGAGGTGTGTGTGGATCCCTGAGTATTGAGTTCTGGTTGTTCTGTTTGGGATGCCGGTTGTGTATCTGATATGGTTGTTGATATGGTTGCAGAGGGTATGGCTGGTGATGTATCTGTGTATGAGTAGTGTATTCTTGTCTCCTGAAACTGGGAGAGTGTTTGTATGGTTGTTTGATCTGGGTGTGAGAGGAGTGAGGTAGTGGACGTTGTCCTAAAAAATGTGGATTATAATGACTGCTATTGTGCCCATTTTGATACATATTGTGTTGATACGTCTCTCTTAGGTTTCTATTCTGTGCTTTATAAGGAATATGTTTAAGGGGCATGGTGTTATGCACAGTTTTATTACCTTTATTATAGTGTTCTTTTGGACCTGGGTAATGTAATGAAAAATGTGGTGAGTATATTTCCTCAAAGTTGTCCTCATTAGTTTTTTCATTGGGTTCAGGTTCTACTTCTGTGTTATGGTTATCATAGCTAAAACCTAGGTTGTGAGAAATGTTGTCTTCTCTTATTCTTTCTTTGTGTAGGTTTAAGTCTTTCATGAATTTTTCCCTTTTTCGGTTTTCTACTATTTTTTCATATCTTAGAATTTTGTTCTTATTCTCTTTATCGAGTTCATTATAATATACGTCTCCTTTAAAGTTGTTTAGTCTCTGTCTTATGTCAGTAATCTGTTCTGTTAGGGTGTCTACCTTTCTATCCCTATATTTGATTAGGATTTTCATAAATGTGATAGAACATTGGTGTAGGGCAGAGTCCCACTCTGACAATAGTTAAATTTCTGTATCTTCAAATATAGGTGCTTTAATAAGTTGTAGACCCTGTGGTACAATATTGTATTTGATGTATCTTTCAAGAGTTAAACTATCATACCAGTTTTGTAGTTGTTTTTTACTGAGTTTTTCTAACTTTTCAAATAGTTTTTTTGGATTTGTAATTTCCAGGTTAGTTTCTAAGGTGGATTGTTCCTCATTTTTTGATAAATTTCTACTTTTATTTTTTGGATCAAAGTATGCCCCATATTCAAGATCCATAATCTAGTTATTAATATGATGTATAGGTGTGTACTACTTAGATGTAGTTAAATCAATCTGTTAAGATGATAAAAACGTTTTAACGTAGTAACAGTATTAGGTGGAACAGTGATGTGTCTAAGACCTGCAGCCTAGAGTAACAGAAGAACCTAAGAATAGGAACTAATAATGTAGGTGCAAGCAGAATGTGTCCACTCAGGATACTGAGTAGATACAAGCGTTACTCTATAGTAGGCGCTAGTCAGGAGTGGGTAGGATATAATGGCAGCTATATAAGACAAGTACTGGATGAGATGTGCAACCTCAGGCAGTAAGAGTAAATGAAGGTGCAAGGATTATAACAGCGCCTATATATCCACTAAAGCATAGGATATGTACAACAATGTGGATGGAAAAATAATAATAATAAGCAAGATAGTTCAGTATAAGTCCTTAAAGTGAATTTAGTCCGTGGTATATCTCCAACGTACAGTTGATATGAAGTAATGGATGGTATATAATACCCTTACCAGATATTACCCCAATCTGATGAGGTAAGTATGCCGCACTGGGGGTGTGTGTAGGTAGTTAGATCTCCTCCTTGTATCCAGTGAGATGGCTATTTCGGTTTTCGTTAGCCTCCTGGAGTATGCAGGGATGTGCTTCTGATGGTAGATGTATCCCTTAAGCTTCCTGTAGATTAGTGGTTAGCCTCTTGGAGTACTTGTTCTGTCTTGGTATAAACTTTCTCCGGCGTGAGGATACCCAGGGAGACAAGAGAGAATATATAGTGTAATACAGTTTTATTTACAGCCAAGAACAGAAATGCAATTCACATAGCACTCACATTTATCATCCTCAAACAGTATGAGGTATGTATATAGCATATAGGACCTTAGTAGGTCCCTCCACGAGTAGATGTCAGTTAAAAAAGCCCCAATCTTTGTTGAAAACTCTGTAAAGGAGTTTCACACTGATGTTACTAAATCCAAAGTGAGGTTTATGCAGTACAAAGTTATTTAGTAAAATAGCACTAGAAATCTAGCCACAAGGAGGTACACTAATGTCTAAAAACAATATGAACAATGAACAGTTAAAATGAATATTAAAAAAGTAATTCCCTGACGCGTTTCAAAGGTTGCTATCGTTAGTTCCTTCTTCTTCAGAGGGTTGTGTATAGTGTTAGGCCATAATCGTTACTTTTGTACGCTTCGGGCGGCGGCACGCCCTCTGCGTATAGTTGGTCATACGTGCCAGCGTGTCGTGACGTAATTCATACGTTTGTTTTAGCACAGCGTAAGTGCTGTGAACTATTGGTGATGATTGGATACGTTATGATTTCTTAGCCTCGACGTAGTTGTGTGTTGATCTGTTAGATTCAGCATAGGCTTATGGGATATGTAGTTTTTAGTCTACCCCATATTACATATTACAGGTTTCGTTAGAAAGCTAGCAATAATTTGGTGAAACAAAGTCTAAAATTTAATAGTTTATAAACATATAAAATATAAATTATAAGACCGATATTCCCATAGAATATTCTAGGGTAGTTTATATACGATTTATAATATGGTAATTCACAGTTAGTCTATTCATCTCTTATATAGTATCGTAATGAACTTGATATTTTAATATATGTTTTATTTGTGCGGTTCTTGTAGATAGTTGTTATTCATCTAGGGCTTTTTGTACTTATCAGTGTCATTAGGTCTGACCTGATTTATTGGACTTTGCTGTGTAATACAGAGCATATATTGAGTAATCTATACCACGGAATGTAGTTTGTAGAAAAATACAAGTTATTAATGACTGTACAGATTACTATATAGATATTGTTGTAATGTTATAGAGTAATTGTTATAAACGTATATATTAAGGGATAAAATTATAATAATTTAGCCTATTATGAGAACTAGAGTATGGAATATATTATGGGTATCTATGTATATATATATTCCTTAGTATAGAATATATGCTCTGTATTGAGGAAAGAAATTATCTGCATGGTACATAGATATTTTATAGACTACGGTTAGACTGATCTGAGCTTGTAGAAAATATATATATATATATGTATATATATATATATATATATATATATATACAGTTTCATCTATACACATTTATCTTAACCTTAGGTCTCAGGATAGTTAGTATATATTGATCTAGAGGTATAAAGTTAGTATGACTTAGAATCTGTTAGCAACTGATGTAAAGTGTATAGTAATATGCTGTAGTGAAGTTAGTCTTAGCATTTTAAGATGTAGATAGGTATAGATTGTTATCTTGTATTGATAAGAGGTCTATGTATATGGGGGGAGCTTGTATGTATGTATACTACTGGGTCAGGAAGGCTGCTATATCTATGTCCTTATTGAGGCCTTTGGGAGTCATAGAGTCTAATTTGTGAATCCATTGGGTTTCCCTCCGTCTTAGATGTAGTTCTCTACTTACTCCCTCTGGTGGATATCTAATATGTTCAAGTATAGTACCTCTTAAACATGAGGGATTAGAATCATGTGTTAAGCGGAAGTGATTTGAGACGCTGTGTTTTTTGAAACTGCTTTCTATGTTTCTAATATGTTCTAGAAGTCTGGTTTTGTAGGGTCTAGTGGTGTGCCCTACATACTGAAGCTTGCATTCGCATTTAATAAGGTACACCACATAGTCTGTTTTGCAGTTTGTGATGGAATCAAATTCCCAACTTTTGTTGTTTGAAGATGAAGTGATTTTTTTGGTAGGTTTGTTATTGCTATAATGGTGTTTACAGGCCTCACAATGCAGCCGGTTACATTTAAAAAAAAACTTTTGTCTTATTTTGTAACCAGTTGGTAGTTTTTACTGTCTTAGTTGTAGATTTAAGTTTACTTGGAGCTATAGTTGCTCTAATATTTCTACCCTTTCTGAAGACTAATTTTGGGTTATTCTTAGTTACTTCATTTAGCAGGGTGTCTTTTTTTAATATATGCCAATGTTTATTTAGGATGGTTTTGATGGCATTAGCTCCTTCATTATATGTTGTAATCATTAGCGGTATATCCTTTTGTTTTTTGTTGTTTTTCTTAGTGTTTTTTAGTAGTGTGTTTCTATTCATTTTGTTAACCTTTTTAAATGCTTTATGTATATTATCGGCTTTGTAACCTTTGTTTAGTAATTTATTTGTTAGAATTTTTGATTCATGTAGAAAATCTTCCTGTCTAGAACAATTCCTTTTTATGCGCTGGAATTGTCCGTCTGGTATACTTTGTATCCATGCTGGGTGATGACAGCTATTTGCTGTTAAATAACTGTTACTGTCTGTAGCTTTACTATATAGTTTTGTATGTACCGAGTTTTCTTCCTGATAAAGTATGAGGTCTAAGAATTCAATTTCTTTGGGGTTAGTTTTATCTGTAAATGTTAAGTTAAAATTGTTAGTATTAATATAGTTAACGAAGTCTTGAACTGTATTGTTATTGTCATTATGTTCCCATATTACTATAATATCATCGATAAAGCGGTGATATGTTTTGATGTTATCTGTGAAGGGGTTATTATTCCAGATGTATTTGTCCTCCCACATACCCATATAGAGGTTGGCATAGCTAGGGGCGAATTTCGTCCCCATAGCTGTGCCACCTGTTTGGAGAAAGTATTCATTGTTGAAGGTAAAGTAATTTTTAAACTTGGCAGACTCTTTTATGAATTCGACTTTGTTTTGTTCTAGATTGGACAGTTTATTAAGCCAATTGTCAAGGGCTTCTATACCTTTATTGTGGGGGATATTAGTATATAGGTAGCTGACGTCCAATGTGAGCCAGCAAAAATTATCTTTCCATGTGATATTAGATAGTTTGCTTATGGTATCCGGAGTGTCCCTGATGTGTGATTTGAGTTTAGGCACAAGAGGTTGAAGAAATGAGTCTATATATTCTGATAGTTTGGTAGTAAGTGACCCTATCCCTGAAATGATGGGTCTTCCAGGAGGATTAATATTGCTTTTATGGATTTTGGGTGTATGGTAGAAGGTAGCCACTTTGGGATTGGTAATTGATAGAAAGAGAAATTCATAATTATTGATTATGTTTTCATATTTTGCAGTGTCTAGGAGATTTTTATATTCTCTTAAGTAACAGTCTGTTGGATTAGTTTTGAGGGGTTTATATGTCTTATTGTCACCAAGTAGTCTCATTGCTTCCTGGATGTAATCTGCTCTATCCTGTATGATGATGCCTCCTCCCTTGTCAGCTTCCCTTATTACTATTTCGTTATCCTCTTTTAACCGTTTTAATGTGGTTTTCTCTTTCTTAGTAAGGTTATCGTTTTTTATTTTATATGTTTCGCACATTTGTAGCAAGTCTTCTTGAACTAACTTTTCAAATACTGGAATATAGTTCCCTTTAGATTGTGTGGAGAAAAAAGTAGATGTGGGTTTGAAGTTAGAGTAAGGTGGGAAATTTATTGTTGCTACATTAGGGCCAGGTGTATGGTCATTGACGATAGGACTATCATTTTCATTTAATAATGATTCTAGATCTATTAAAACATTTAGATCACTATCGTCTAATTGGGATGGGACTATGTTGTTTAAATTTATTAATCTGTCTTTTTGTATTTTTTATGAAGTGCCTGTTTAGGGTCAACTTCCTGATATATTTATGCAGATCGATGAAGAGGTCAAAGGGATTAGGTCCCTTAGTAGGGGCGAATGCTAAACCCTTTTTTAGAAGGTTTTCTTCTTCTAATGAAAGGGTTTTATGTGATGACAGATTAAATAGTTTTACTTCAGAGTATGAGTCAATAAAGTTAGACTTTACATTTTGGTTGACCTTATTCTTTTTAGATTTTAACTTAACATTTACAGATAAAACTAACCCCAAAGAAATTGAATTCTTAGACCTCATACTTTACCAGGAAGAAAACTCTGTACATACAAAACTATATAGTAAAGCTACAAACAGTAACAGTTATTTAACAGCAAATAGCTGTCATCACCCAGCATGGATACAAAGTATACCATACGGACAATTCCAGCGCATAAAAAGGAATTGTTCTAGACAGGAAGATTTTCTACATGAATCAAAAATTCTAACAAATAAATTACTAAACAAAGGTTACAAAGCCGATAATATACATAAAGCATTTAACAAGGTTAACAAAATGAATAGAAACACACTACTAAAAAACACTAAGAAAAACAACAAAAAACAAAAGGATATACCGCTAATGATTATAACATATAATGAAGGAGCTAACGCCATCAAAACCATCCTAAATAAACATTGGCATATATTAAAAAAAGACACCCTGCTAAATGAAGTGACTAAGAATAACCCGAAATTAGTCTTCAGAAAGGGTAGAAATATTAGAGCAACTATAGCTCCAAGTAAACTTAAATCTACAACTAAGACAGTAAAAACTACCAACTGGTTACAAAATAAGACAAAAGGTTTTTTTAAATGTAACCGGCTGCATTGCGAGGCCTGTAAACACCATTATAGCAATAACAAACCTACCAAAAAAATCACTTCATCTTCAAACAACAAAAGTTGGGAATTTGATTCCATCACAAACTGCAAAACAGACTATGTGGTGTACCTTATTGAATGCGAATGCAAGCTTCAATATGTAGGGCGCACCACTAGACCCTACAAAACCAGACTTCTAGAACATATTAGAAACATAGAAAGCAGTTTAAAAAAACACAGCGTCTCAAATCACTTCCGCTTAACACATGATTCTAATCCCTCATGTTTAAGAGGTACTATACTTGAACATATTAGAGATCCACCAGAGGGAGTAAGTAGAGAACTACATCTAAGACGGAGGGAAACCCAATGGATTCACAAATTAGACTCTATGACTCCCAAAGGCCTCAATAAGGACATAGATATAGCAGCCTTCCTGACCCAGTAGTATACATACATACAAGCTCCCCCCATATACATAGACCTCTTATCAATACAAGATAACAATCTATACCTATCTACATCTTAAAATGCTAAGACTAACTTCACTACAGCATATTACTATACACTTTACATCAGTTGATAACAGATTCTAAGTCATACTAACTTTATACCTCTAGATCAATATATACTAACTATCCTGAGACCTAAGGTTAAGATAAATGTGTATAGATGAAACTGGATATATATATATATATATATATATATTGTCTACAAGCTCAGATCAGTCTAACCTTAGTCTATAAAATATCTATGTACCATGCAGATAATTTCTTTCCTCAATATAGAGCATATATTCTATACTAAGGAATATATATATACATAGATACCCAGAATATATTCCATACTCTAGTTCTCATAATAGGCTAAATTATTATAATTTTATCCCTTAATATATACGTTTATAACAATTACTCTATAACATTACAACAATATCTATATAGTAATCGATACAGTCCTTAATAACTTGGATTTCTCTACAAACTACATTCCGTGTTATAGATTACTCAATATATGCTCTGTATTACACAGCAAAGTCCAATAAATCAGGTCAGACCTAATGACACTGATAAGTACAAAAAGCCCTAGATGAATAACAACTATCTACAAGAACCGCACAAATAAAACATATATTAAAATATCAAGTTCATTACGATACTAGAAACTACATATCCCATAAGCCTATGCTGAATCTAACAAATCAACACACAACTACGTCGAGGCTAAGAAAAAATAACGTATCCAATCATCACCAATAGTTCACAGCACTTACGCTGTGCTAAAACAAACGTATGAATTACGTCACGACACGCTGGCACGTATGACCAACTATACGCAGAGGGCGTGCCGCCGCCGAAGCGTACAAAAGTAACGATTACGGCCTAACACTATACACAACCCTCTGAAGAAGAAGGAACTAACGATAGCAACCTTTGAAACGCGTCAGGGAATTACTTTTTTAATATTCATTTTAACTGTTCATTGTTCATATTGTTTTTAGACATTAGTGTACCTCCTTGTGGCTAGATTTCTAGCGCTATTTTACTAAATAACTTTGTACTGCATAAACCTCACTTTGGATTTAGTAACATCAGTGTGAAACTCCTTTACGGAGTTTTCAACAAAGATTGGGGCTTTTTTAACTGACATCTACTCGTGGAGGGACCTACTAAGGTCCTATATGCTATATACATACCTCATACTGTTTGAGGATGATAAATGTGAGTGCTATGTGAATTGCATTTCTGTTCTTGGCTGTAAATAAAACTGTATTACACTATATATTCTCTCTTGTCTCCCTGGGTATCCTCACACCGGAGAAAGTTTATACCAAGACAGAACAAGTACTCCAAGAGGCTAACCACTAATCTACAGGAAGCTTAAGGGATACATCTACCATCAGAAGCACATCCCTGCATACTCCAGGAGGCTAACGAAAACCGAAATAGCCATCTCACTGGATACAAGGAGGAGATCTAACTACCTACACATACCCCCAGTGCGGCATACTTACCTCATCAGATTGGGGTAATATCTGGTAAGGGTATTATATACCATCCATTACTTCATATCAACTGTACGTTGGAGATATACCACGGACTAAATTCAATTTAAGGACTTATACTGAACTATCTTGCTTATTATTATTTTTCCATCCACATTGTTGTACATATCCTATGCTTTAGTGGATATATAGGCGCTGTTATAATCCTTGCACCTTCATATATATATATATATATATATATATATATATATATACACACACACAAACATGCATACATACACAATGACAGACACACACAAACATATAATCAAACACACACACACACATACAAACACACACACACATACACAGAAACTCACACACACAAATACACACACAAACATATTCTGCCATAAACAATCTCCAACAATGTACAGATGTTCCAATAGATGTAACCTCTTAATCTCTATACCACTGTCGTGCATAGCTCTATAGAGACTCAGACTAATCATCATTTATTAATAAGAATTCCTAGAAGGCTCCTGGCTGTATTATTATTTAATTATAAACCCACAAAGCTAATGCTATATAACAGTCAGTGTCATAGACAAGTGAGCCCACAGTTTCCTTTTTTATATATATTTTTTCATATAAATCTAATGGCACCATTTTTTTTTTCTTTCAATAGCACTAGCACACACGTGGTGCCATTAGATTTATATGAAGAAAAAAAATATATAAAAAAGGAAACTGTGGTCTCACTGGTCTGTGACACTGACTGTTATATAGCATTAGCTTTGTGGGTTTAGAATTAAATAATAATACAGCCAGGAGCCATCTAGGAATTCTTATAAATAAATGATGATTAGGCTGAGTCCTATAGAGCTAGGCACTGTTGCACACTTGACAGTCAGAGTCAGACATGATCTGTTCAATACTTCAGACAGTGTCTACTCTGAAATAATACAGCCAGGCCCAGGACACAGGAGCCACCCAGGAATTCTTATAAATAAATCTTAAATAATAAATGATGCACCAAAACGCCAACCATCTACCTCTCTCATACGCCTAGATTTAGAGTTTTGCGTTAGAAGGGGTGCGTTAGCTACGCATGTTTTTTTTCCCCCGCATCTTTTAAACAACGCTGGTATTTAAAGTTCTCTGAAGGGCTGCGTTAGGCTCCAAAAAGGGAGCATACAGGCATATTTACCGCCACTGCAACTCTCAATACCAGCGTTGCTTACGGACGCGGCCAGCTTCAAAAACGTGCTCGTGCACAATTCCCCCATAGGAAACAATGGGGCTGTTTGAGCTGAAAAAAAACCTAACACCTGCAAAAAAGCAGCAGTCAGCTCCTAACGCAGCCCCATTGTTTCCTATGGGGAAACACTTCCTAAGTCTGCACCTAACACCCTAACATGCACCCCGAGTCTAAACACCCCTAATCTTACACTTATTACTGGAGACTGGAGATAAGTATATTTCTCTGACTGTGTTGTTTTTTAAAACATATTGAGCTCTTGAAAAGAGCTACACTGGACATCAGTAATAGATACTACTTAACCTTTGAGTTTAGTTATAGCTGTTTATACGGTTTAAATTGTATATCAGGATGAACATTTAAGACTAGGGAATGAGCCTATAACAGCCCTGAGGCAAATCCCCGGGCACTTTATAACCTAGAGATAACCAAAGTTTATTTTACTATGCACACAAAATTTTGAAGTATATTTTTTTCTAATTGCACGAGTTAAAAGTTCTGAAATATTTTTTTTATGCAAATTCTATTTCATATTATTATCTTAATTACTGTTATTTATCCAGAATGGATATATTTAGTTTATACATTTAAGATGTTTACAGACATGTGGTCATTGAAATGCTGTGTACCTTTTAGTTACCATACAATACCAAATATTTGGGGAAACACTGAAGTTGGTAGGAGACCCCTCTTTCTATGTGTAGCTTATGGGGCAGGGGGACAGACCCAAGTCAGAGAAAACCTAAGCCAATATAGACCCAGAATACCAGGAGCTATATACAACAACAGCTATGAAACCTGTTTTATCTATGGAGCCATGGGCGATTAACCTGATTTCACACAATGTCAGGGGGCTAAACTCAGATATTAAACGTAGAACAGCACTCACACAATATAGATCTTTACGAGCCAATGTGATTTTCCTACAGGAGACACATTTCTTAGACTCACAGATACCTAGATACTGGACTAGAGAATTCCCACTACATTATCATGCTACGACTGATTCGAAAAAAAGGGGATTCTCCACACTGATACATTCATCTATACCCTTCGTCCACACAGAAACAATTAAAGATAAAGTAAAATTTTTAACCCCTAATCTGCCGACCGCCACCTACGTTATATTTATGTACCCCTAATCTGCTGCCCCTAACCCCGCCGACCCCTGTATTATATTTATTAACCCCTAACCTGCCCCCCACAACGTCGCCGCCAGCTACTTAAAATAATTAACCCCTAATCTTCCGACCGCAAAGCGCCGCCACCTACGTTATCCCTATGTACCCCTAATCTGCTACCCCTAACACCGCCGACCCCTATATTATATTTATTAACCCCTAATCTGCCCCCCACAACGTCGCCGACACCTGCCTACACTTATTAACTCCTAATCTGCCGAGCGGACCTGAGCGCTACTATAATAAAGTTATTAACCCCTAACCCGCCTCACTAACCCTATCATAAATAGTATTAACCCCTAATCTGCCCTCCCTAACATCGCCGACACCTAACTTCAATTATTAACCCCTAATCTGCCGACCGGAGCTCACCGCTATTCTAATAAATGGATTAACCCCTAAAGCTAAGTCTAACCCTAACACTAACACCCCCCTAAGTTAAATATAATTTACATCTAACGAAATAAATTAACTCTTATTAAATAAATTATTCCTATTTAAAGCTAAATACTTACCTGTAAAATAAATCCTAATATAGCTACAATATAAATTATAATTATATTATAGCTATTTTAGGATTAATATTTATTTTACAGGCAACTTTGTAATTATTTTAACCAGGTACAATAGCTATTAAATAGTTAAGAACTATTTAATAGTTACCTAGTTAAAATAATAACAAATTTACCTGTAAAATAAATCCTAACCTAAGTTATAATTAAACCTAACACTACCCTATCAATAAAATAATTAAATAAACTACCTACAATTACCTACAATTAACCTAACACTACACTATCAATAAATTAATTAAACACAATTCCTACAAATAAATACAATTAAATAAACTAGCTAAAGTACAAAAAATAAAAAAGAACTAAGTTACAGAAAATAAAAAAATATTTACAAACATAAGAAAAATATTACAACAATTTTAAACTAATTACACCTACTCTAAGCCCCCTAATAAAATAACAAAGCCCCCCAAAATAAAAAATTCCCTACCCTATTCTAAATTAAAAAAGTTACAAGCTCTTTTACCTTACCAGCCCTGAACAGGGCCCTTTGCGGGGCATGCCCCAAGAATTTCAGCTCTTTTGCCTGTAAAAAAAAACATACAATACCCCCCCCCCAACATTACAACCCACCACCCACATACCCCTAATCTAACCCAAACCCCCCTTAAATAAACCTAACACTAATCCCCTGAAGATCTTCCTACCTTGTCTTCACCATCCAGGTATCACCGATCCGTCCTGGCTCCAAGATCTTCATCCAACCCAAGCGGGGGTTGGCGATCCATAATCCGGTCCAGAAGAGGCTCCAAAGTCTTCCTCCTATCCGGCAAGAAGAGGACATCCGGACCGGCAAACATCTTCTCCAAGCGGCATCTTCGATCTTCTTCCATCCGGAGCGAAGCGGCAGGATCCTGAAGACCTCCAGCGCGGAACATCCATCCGGACCGACGACTGAACGACGAATGACTGTTCCTTTAAGGGACGTCATCCAAGATGGCGTCCCTCGAATTCCGATTGGCTGATAGGATTCTATCAGCCAATCGGAATTAAGGTAGGAATTTTCTGATTGGCTGATGGAATCAGCCAATCAGAATCTAGTTCAATCCGATTGGCCGATCCAATCAGCCAATCAGATTGAGCTCGCATTCTATTGGCTGATCGGAACAGCCAATAGAATGCGAGCTCAATCTGATTGGCTGATTGGATCAGCCAATCAGATTGAACTTGATTCTGATTGGCTGATTCCATCAGCCAATCAGAAAATTCCTACCTTAATTCCGATTGGCTGATAGAATCCTATCAGCCAATCGGAATTCGAGGGACGCCATCTTGGATGACGTCCCTTAAAGGAACAGTCATTCGTCGTTCAGTCGTCGGTCCGGATGGATGTTCCGCGCTGGAGGTCTTCAGGATCCTGCCGCTTCGCTCCGGATGGAAGAAGATCGAAGATGCCGCTTGGAGAAGATGTTTGCCGGTCCGGATGTCCTCTTCTTGCCGGATAGGAGGAAGACTTTGGAGCCTCTTCTGGACCGGATTATGGATCGCCAACCCCCGCTTGGGTTGGATGAAGATCTTGGAGCCAGGACGGATCGGTGATACCTGGATGGTGAAGACAAGGTAGGAAGATCTTCAGGGGATTAGTGTTAGGTTTATTTAAGGGGGGTTTGGGTTAGATTAGGGGTATGTGGGTGGTGGGTTGTAATGTTGGGGGGGGGGGGTATTGTATGTTTTTTTTACAGGCAAAAGAGCTGAAATTCTTGGGGCATGCCCCGCAAAGGGCCCTGTTCAGGGCTGGTAAGGTAAAAGAGCTTGTAACTTTTTTAATTTAGAATAGGGTAGGGAATTTTTTATTTTGGGGGGCTTTGTTATTTTATTAGGGGGCTTAGAGTAGGTGTAATTAGTTTAAAATTGTTGTAATATTTTTCTTATGTTTGTAAATATTTTTTTATTTTCTGTAACTTAGTTCTTTTTTATTTTTTGTACTTTAGCTAGTTTATTTAATTGTATTTATTTGTAGGAATTGTGTTTAATTTATTTATTGATAGTGTAGTGTTAGGTTAATTGTAGGTAATTGTAGGTAGTTTATTTAATTATTTTATTGATAGGGTAGTGTTAGGTTTAATTATAACTTAGGTTAGGATTTATTTTACAGGTAAATTTGTTATTATTTTAACTAGGTAACTATTAAATAGTTCTTAACTATTTAATAGCTATTGTACCTGGTTAAAATAATTACAAAGTTGCCTGTAAAATAAATATTAATCCTAAAATAGCTATAATATAATTATAATTTATATTGTAGCTATATTAGGATTTATTTTACAGGTAAGTATTTAGCTTTAAATAGGAATAAGTTATTTAATAAGAGTTAATTTATTTCGTTAGATAAATATTATATTTAACTTAGGGGGGTGTTAGTGTTAGGGTTAGACTTAGCTTTAGGGGTTAATCCATTTATTAGAATAGCGGTGAGCTCCGATCGGAAGATTAGGGGTTAATAATTGAAGTTAGGTGTCGGCGATGTTAGGGAGGGCAGATTAGGGGTTAATACTATTTATGATAGGGTTAGTGAGGCGGATTAGGGGTTAATAACTTTATTATAGTAGCGCTCAGGTCCGCTCGGCAGATTAGGGGTTAATAAGTGTAGGCAGGTGTCGGCGACGTTGTGGGGGGCAGGTTAGGGGTTAATAAATATAATATAGGGGTCGGCGGTGTTAGGGGTAGCAGATTAGGGGTACATAGGGATAACGTAGGTTGCGGCGGTTTACGGAGCGGCAGATTAGGGGTTAAAAAAAATATGCAGGGGTCAGCGATAGCGGGGGCGGCAGATTAGGGGTTAATAAGTGTAAGGTTAGGGGTGTTTAGACTCGGGGTACATGTTAGAGTGTTAGGTGCAGACGTAGGAAGTGTTTCCCCATAGGAAACAATGGGGCTGCGTTAGGAGCTGAACGCTGCTTTTTTGCAGGTGTTAGGTTTTTTTACAGCTCAAACAGCCCCATTGTTTCCTATGGGAGAATCGTGCACGAGCACGTTTTTGAGGCCGGCCGCGTCCGTAAGCAACTCTGGTATCGAGAGTTGCATTTGCGGTAAAAATGCTCTACGCTCCTTTTTTGGAGCCTAACGCAGCATTTGTTTGAACTCTCGATACCAGAGTTAATTTTATGGTGCGGCCAGAAAAAAGCCTGCGGAGCGTTAACAGACCTTTTACCGCCGAACTCCAAATCTAGGCCTAAGATAGTTTACCAGAAACTACAAAAAAAACGTTCGACATTAGCTAACATTCTTAACGACCAGTCAGTCAGGGCAGCATTCCGGCTTAAGACCAATTACTATATCTATGCCAATAAGCCAGATAAATATATGGCTAATAAAATTCGTGAAAAATTGAGAGTAGCGGCTATAGCACAGATTCAGAAACATGATGGTACCACCACTACTCATCCACAGGAAATAGTTGACTGTTTTGCTAACTATTACAGTGATCTATATGTGTTATGTTCCTGTCCCTTTAATTCCTACTGATCAGGTTCTGACATCCCTATTTAAGGCCCCACCTCCTGTCTACCTGTGCTTGGTAATTTGTTCACTTAGCTATTGGCTGAGCCCTAACGAAGACACCTCGCTCCTATTCCATTACAAGGAAATTCTACTAACGTTGTTGTACCTGCACTACTTGGTTCCTGTGTTCTTGTGAGCATCCACACTAGGATCGTCTTTTGCCAGGACTCCATGTTACTGTCTGGGATCTTTCAGGTACCTTTTCCCCGCTGTTGAGACGCATCCGGCTGTTCTCAGTGAAGCCGTGAGCCAGCGTCTGACGTCATTGCAACCTCCGGATCCACGCTCACTTAGGCTGCAAACAAACAGCTTGTGTGCCTTACCGCAACTCTCAGTGAAGTTCTGGTTACTTCTGCATTCTCCTTCTCTCTGAAGTTGGTAACGTATTGTACCTTATCTGCAATAACTTCTTGTGGCAACTCCTGTTTGAATTATTTGTGACTGCATCTGCATATCCTATATAACGGTTACTAGCTGACTGCCTGCTTCATCTAACAACTTGCTGTATGTACTGTGCTTACTTTCCTTACGTTCATTTTAAAGTGTTAACATTGTTGAATAACAAAAGACTGCCTATTGCTTATTTACACCTTTAATTGAGGAGCTGTGTTTAACATTGTTGACTAACAAGAGACTGCCTGTTGCATTTATCAACTATAATTGAGGAGCTGTGCTTTGTTGCTTGAAATTGTGTGGAACACACACAGGATACAATCTAGAATACTTGTGGCTGACATTCCAACATCCACACTACACTATTACCTATTAATATCAAATTCTATCTATCTTCACTCTGTGAATTACATATTTTCTATCTATATTATTATCTGCATATTGCAACCTGGTTTTGCAATCGTGATAATATTCCTTTTGCCTTTAATTCTTTCACTCTGTATCCATGCAGCAGTGACCCTCAGATCAATGTGCAAAAACAAGGTTCTTGATTACATCTTATGAGTCTTAGGTTTGGTGTGAGACTGAGTGGTCCTGTAGTTAAGGATAAAAAACTCTTATAACATAACAATATGACGGGAATAAAGTGGCTCAGTCTGTACATACTAAAACTCTGCTCCATAAATTTCTTGACGAAACACAACTGCCCTCCTTGACCGAAAAAGATAGAGATAAGTTAAATCAAGATATTACGGTGATTGAAGTCCAACAGGCAATAAAAGACTTAAAGCCAGGAAAGGCCCCTGGCCCGGACGGACTACCAGGGGAATACTACAAATTGTTCAAATCCTCATTGGTATCCCACTTGTTTAAATTCTCCAATCATATCATGCAGGGCCACACGATACCTCCTGACCTTCTCAGAGCCAGGATAGCTGTAATACCCAAACTGGGGAAAAACGTGAAATGGTGTGCTAGCTATAGACCCATCTCTCATAAATCAAGATATTAAAATTTTTACCAAGATACTAGCTAATAGGCTTAAGTTGATACTACCAGAAATGGTCCATCCAGATCAAGTTGGGTTTGTGATGGGCAGGGAAGCCCCTGATAACATTAGACGCATACTTACAACCATTACCCAATTGACAAAGACAAAAACCCCTTCTCTGGTCCTATCACTGGACACGGAGAAGGCGTTTGACAGAATTGACTGGAGGTATATGTTTGCTGTCTTGGAGAAAATGGAATTTAGAGGCCCCTTTGTCACTGCTTTACAAGGTATATATTCTGCATCTACAGCTACGGTTAGGGCTATTGGACACCACTCAAAACTAGACAGGGATGCCCACTTTCGCTGTTGTTATTTGCGCTTTTTATGGAACCCTTAGCTGCCTGCATTAGGCAAAATCCTGTTATTACAGGTTTTCAACTTAAAAATAGGGATCATAAGATTGCCCTTTTCACAGATGACGTTTTGCTGACATTGACCAAACCTTTAACTTCTCTCCCCAACCTCTATGACGTCCTTGACCGATTCTCTGCCATATCGGTGTATAAAATAAATATGGATAAAAGCGAAGCAATGGCAATAGCGTTGCCACCTCAGACAAAAAAACTAATTGAACTCAATTTTGAATTTTCTTGGGTCAAATCATATATTAAATATTTGGGAATGAATTTATTAGCTCAATATGAGGAACTATATAGGATCAATTATTTGCCCCTATATAAAGAGATTCGCAGGGATATAGCAAAGTGGAAGCATCTTAACTTCTCATGGTATGGCAGAATAGCGGCAACAAAAATGAATATTCTTCCAAGACTGTTATACTTGTTTAGAACCTTACCTATCCCAGTTCCAAAAAAAGACCTGGAAACAATGCAATCTGAACTTATTATTTTCATTAATAGCAAAAAATATTCTAGAATCCCCTTTCAAACGCTAACAAAACATAGACAGCTGGGAGGGATTGGAGTACCTAACTTAAAGGACTATTATGATGCCTCAAGACTGGCCCAGACAGTGCTAATAGGAACATCTAACACAGACATAGTTTGGATAGGGTTGGAAGCAGACTTGGGAGACTCTGAACCCCCAGACACTTTATTATGGGACACTTCTGTATCTTTACAGGTGCACCATGCTTACTCTCCAATCACCGGTCACTCAGTAGAGCACTGGAGAACTCTAAATAAAAAGAAAAGACTGGTCCCAGAATACTCATTCAAGACACCATTTAGATATCTTATCCCAAAGGAATATAGGAAACAATTAGACAAATGGGCAAATAAGGGTCTTTATAGGGTAGGAGATATAGTACTACACAACAAACCATTAACTTTTACGCAAATCCAGGAGAAGCTGACACCAGAACCCCTTAGGTGGTACTTATACTTGCAAATCCCTTCTGCATTACATAAATTTCTTTCAAACACACATAATCACCTCAGCACCACGTTAGAGAAAATATGCTGCGCTGATTTGAGGCAGAAACACATCATCTCAAGAATATATATAGCTTTACAATCCGCAACAAACAAGGAAAAGTCCCCTCTCATGTGCAAATGGGAAACTGATATAGGTATTAACTTGGAGGTGAAAGAATGGTATGAATTACTTTACTCCTCCTGCAGAGGTTTGATAAGCGCAGATCTACGAGAAAACAGCTATAAAACCATCTACAGGTGGTACCTAACCCTGGTAAGAACTTCCCACTTCACAGAGGTAAAAAACAGACAATGCTATAGGGGATTTGGTTGTGCCTGTCCAACCACCTTAGTACACTATTAGGGGAACAGATAACACTTGCCATGTCCCATGGACTACTCAACATACCACTCCCAAATTATCATCACCATATCAACACTTTTATCAGAATACTTTGCACAGTTACAAGACTGTGCATTGCTAAGTATTGGAGGGAGAGAGCACCAACATGCCTTTTAAGGGCTGGTAAGGTAAAAGAGCTTTGAACTTTTGTAATTTAGAATAGGGTAGGGCATTTTTTTATTTTGGGGGGCTTTGTTATTTTATTAGGGGGCTTAGAGTAGGTGTAATTAGTTTAAAATTGTTGTAATTTTTTTCTAATGTTTGTAAATATTTTTTTATTTTTTGTAACTTAGTTCTTTTTTATTTTTTGTACTTTAGTTAGTTTATTTAATTGTATTTATTTGTAGGAATTGTATTTAATTTATTTATTGATAGTGTAGTGTTAGGTTTAATTGTAGATAATTGTAGGTAGTTTATTTTATTAATTTATTGATAGTGTAGTGTTAGGTTTAATTGTAACTTAGGTTAGGATTTATTTTACAGGTAATTTTGTAATTATTTTAACTATTTTAGCTATTAAATAGTTCTTAACTATTTAATAGCTATTGTACCTGGTTAAAATAATTACAAAGTTACCTGTAAAATAAATATTAATCCTAAAATAGCTACAATATAATTATAATTTATATTGTAGCTATATTAGGGTTTATTTTACAGGTAAGTATTTAGCTTTAAATAGGAATAATTTATTTAATAAGAGTTAATTTATTTCGTTAGATTTAAATTATATTTAATTTAGGGGGGTGTTATGGTTAAAGTTAGACTTAGCTTTAGGGGTTAATAAATTTATTAGAGTAGCGGTGAGCTCCTGTTGGCAGATTAGGGGTTAATACTTGAAGTTAGGTGTCAGCAATGTTAGGGAGGGCAGATTAGGGGTTAATACTATTTATTATAGGGTTATTGAGGCGGGAGTGAGGCGGATTAGGGGTTTATACATTTATTATAGTAGCGCTCAGGTCCGGTCGGCAGATTAGGGGTTAATAAGTGTAGTTAGGTGGAGGCGACGTTGGGGGCGGCAGATTAGGGGTTAATAAATATAATATAGGGGTCGGCGATGTTAGGGCAGCAGATTAGGGGTACATAGGGATAATGTAGGTGGCGGGGGTGTACGGAGCGGCAGATTAGCGGTTAAAAATAATATGCAGGGGTAAGCGATAGCGAGGGCGGCAGATTAGGGGTTAATAAGTGTAAGGTCAGGGGTGTTTAGACTCGGGGTACATGTTAGAGTGTTAGGTGCAGACGTAGGAAGTGTTTCCCCATAGAAAACAATGGGGCTGCGTTAGGAGCTGAACGCGGCTTTTTTGCAGGTGTTAGGTTTTTTTCAGCTCAAACAGCCCCATTGTTTTCTATGGGGGAATCGTGCACAAGCACGTTTTTTAAGCTGGCCGCGTCCGTAAGCACTGCTGGTATCGAGAGTTGAAGTTGCGGTAAATATGCTCTACGCTCCTTTTTTGGAGCCTAACGCAGCCATTCTGTGAACTCTAAATACCAGCGTTATTTAAAAGGTGCGGCCAGAAAAAAGCACGCGTAGCTAACGCACCCCTTTGGCCGCAAAACTCTAAATCTAGGCGATAGAAAGACAAATAACATATGCTAGGGAAGGTTCATTTATAGACATTCTACACCCCATTAAAGAACATAGCTTCCATGATATATTAAATGGCAATGACACACATAACTGCTTTTTGCTTGTCCACATGTTAGTTTGTTTTTATTGTTCGTTATTTTTTGTTTTGATTGACCTTATTTCTAATTTTTTTGTTTTTTCATCTTTGGTTTTTCTTTTTGAAAAAATTTACAAAATGTCTATGTTAAAAATACACTGCTCAGTATGTCAGACCGGAATTGAGGCCGTATGCCTATAGTGAAGCATCATTGTGAGAAAAAATCAAAACAGTTTGGACATTGTGGACTCATATACTAGTTTGCATCCAATGGTAAAAAGTTGAGACAAAAGATGGCAAATATAACCATACCATGGGGATGGGTTGTCTTAATTGTACTGTGATGTACTGAATTACTAATGCTTTTTAATATGTGATGTGACGTTTTTCTCAATAAAAAATATTTTAACATAAAAAGATAACAAAGCCCCCCAAAATAAAAAAATGCACTACCCTAATCTAAAATAAAAAGTTTACAGCTCTTTTACCTTACCAGCCCTTAAAAGGGCCTTTTGCGGGGCATGCCCCAAAGAAAACAGCTCCTTTGCCTGTAAAAAAAAATACAATACCCCCCCAACATTACAACCCACCACCCACATACCCCTAATCTAACCCAAACCCCCCTTAAAAAACCTAACACTAAGCCCCTGAAGATCTTCCTACCTTGTCTTCACCACGCCGGGTATCACCGATCCGTCCATAAGAGGCTTCGAAGTCTTCATCCTATCCAGCAAGAAGAGGTCCAGAAGAGGCTCCGAAGTCTTCATCCTATCCAGCAAGAAGAGGAGATCCAGATCGTCAAACATCTTCATCCAAGCGGCATCTTCTATCTTCATCCATCCTACGAGGAGCGGCTCCATCTTCAAGACCTCCGGCACGGAACATCCTATTCTCCCGACGACTAGACGACGAATGAAGGTTCCTTTAAGGGACGTCATCCAAGATGTTATTAACTATTTAATAGCTATTGTACCTAGTTAAAATAAATACAAAGTTGCCTGTAAAATAAATATAAATCCTAAAATAGCTACAATATAATTATTAGTTATATTGTAGCTATATTAGGGTTTATTTTACAAGAAAGTATTTAGCTTTAAATAGGAATAATTTATTTAATAAGATTTCATTTATTTTGTTAGATTTAAATTATATTTAACTTAGGGGGGTGTTAGTGTTAGGGTTAGACTTAGCTTTAGGGCTTAATACATTTATTAGAGTAGCAGCGAAGTCCGGTCGGCAGATTAGGGGTTAATACTTGAAGTTAGGGGTCGGTGATGTTAGGGAGGGCAGATTAGGGGTTAATACTATTTATGATAGGGTTTTTGAGGCGGGAGTGAGGCGGTTTAGGGGTTAATACATTTATTATAGTGGCGGCGAGGTCCGGTCGGCAGATTAGGGGTTAATAAGTGTAGGTAAGGTAGCGGCGACGTTGGGGGGGGGCAGATTAGGGGTTAATAAATATTATGTAGGTGTCGGCGATGTTAGGGGCAGCAGATTAGGGGTACATAGGGATAATGTAGGTTGCGGCGATGTGCGGTTGGCAGATTAAGGGTTAAAAAAATTTATTAGAGTGGCGGCGATGTGGGGGGGCCTCGGTTTAGGGGTACATAGGTAGTTTATGGGTGTTAGTGTACTTTAGAGCACAGTAGTTAAGAGCTTTATGAACCGGCTGGAGTTTTGTCGTTAAAGTTCTAAAGCTCACTTCAGCCAAGACTCTAAATACCGGCGTTAGGAAGATCCCATTGAAAAGATAGGATACGCAATTGACATAAGGGGATCTGCGGTATGGAAAAGTTGCAGCTGTAAAGTGAGCGTAGGCCAAAACCAGCGTTAGGACCCCCTAACGCTGGTTTGGACGGCAAACGCAGAACTCTAAATCTAGGCGATAGTTTCCAGTAGTACAGCGGCGCCGGTCTCTCTGGCCACCTTCACTTGCGGGGTGCGTAGCTCAGCCTCAATTTCAAAAAGTGGGACAAGTTCTGTGGAGCGGTGGTTTGAGCTGTGTCAGTGCCGCCAACGTGTCCCTCTGAGCATGTGACCCATATCCTCCAATCGGGTTAGCAGATTCCCGGTACGGGACGGCAGCAGAGCAGAGGGAAGTTGGTAAAGGACAGGAACGCTCGCCGCTACAGAAGCAAATGGTGCTGCATAATTACTGTGCGAGGATGCTCATGCCATAAGCAGCAAGTGAATAAAAAATTTAAATAAAAAATAAAAAAAGGTTTTCTTTTACAAGATATGACTAGTCCACGGATTTCATCCCCACTTGTGGGATTTATCCTCCTGCTAACAGGAAGTGGCAAAGAGCACCACAGCACACAGTCATTCTCTTTGCCTGTGTTAGTAATAGGAAGAGGTAAAGTGAGGTGTTAATTTAGAGACTTCAATCAAGAAGTTTTTTATTTTAAAATAGTGCCAGTGAGTGCAATTTTCCTCAGGGAGAAATCGTCAGTCTGGATTCCCAAGAGGAATGGAGACATTAATTTTTTCTGCCCTGATGTTGATGATCTTAGCAAACGTTATCTAAGATCCATTTTGGTTCCCACAGCTTCTGAAGGTAGCGTAAGAAAAATCTTCAGTGTGGAGAATGGTGTCATGCTACAAGCAGCATTGAGGTATGTTAAGTCCTTTACTTCTGGGGAGACTTGTTATATCAGAACAGGCTGACATTCCCTACCAGGGAAGGGGTAATCAGTAGGCACTATATGCTTTATGGCGGAACTGGAATTACTGGGTTTTATATTGATGCTATTATGTTTTATGTGAGTCAATATGGGCTAGACACTGGTAGATGCCAGTTATTTGTTTATAATTGGCCTGATTATTGCATTCATTTGTACTATTCTCATGTTTAGGGGACCACATGGCTTCACTAATTTTTCTTCCCATGCGGTTGTTGGGATGGCTAGTGCGACGCCCATGGTGGGCGGGGCCTAATTCGCACGCTCCGACGAGTAGTTTCTTTTCAGTATAAGGCTTGATTTACAATCAACGGATCGTTATTTTCACAGAATTGAGTACCCTGGGGGCAGGTAGGCGCAGGGGCTGATATTGTTTTAAAATTTTTTTAGATTTAATAGCGATGCTATTTTGCATTTTCTAACTAATCGTGCAATATTATTTAGCTAATTTGAGCTTGTTAGGTTATTTTTTATTGCTGCAAAAGATCGTTTTTGTGAGATGCAGAAAAATTGTTGCGCTTTTATTATTTAAAGGCGCAGTACATTTTTCTTGAAAACATTTTTGAGTTTGATTTTTTACTTCAGAGGACAATAATTAAGGTTAAGAATGACTATTGTTGCTATTGCTAGTCTGTTTAACATTTCTGAACTTGAGGAAACTCTTTGTTCTATGTGTTTAGATGTGGAACCCCCTCTAACTTTGTGTCCCTCTTGTACTGAAAGGGCCTTACAATGTAAAAAGCATATTTTATGTAAAGACAGTGTGCCTAAGGATGATTCTCAGTCTGAGGAGGTGTCACAACCTTTAACGCCCACCCAAGCGACCCTGGGTTCCTCAACCGCATCTAATTCATATACTCTGCAGGATATGGCTGCAGTTATGTCAACTACCCTTACAGAGGTATTATTTAAGTTGCCAGTGTTACAGGGCAAATGCAGTAGGACAGGAATCAATGTGAATACTGAGTCCTCTGATGCTTTGTTGGCTATTTCCGACATACCCTCACAGGGATCTGATTTGGGGCTCAGGGAACTTCTGTCTTAGGGAGAACTTTCCGAATCGGGAAGTGCATTACCTCAGACAGACTCGGACGCCATGTCCTTTATATTTAAGCTGGAACACCTCCGCCTGTTACTTCATGAGGTTTTAGCGACTCTGGATGACTGTGATTCTATTATGGTACCACCAGAGAAATTGTGTAAAATGGACAAATACTTAGAGGTACCTGCTTACACTGATGTTTTTCCGGTTCCTAAGAGAATTTCGGAGACTATCAAGAGAGAATGGGACAGACCGGGTATACAGTTCTCACCTTCTCCAAATTTTTTTTTTTTTAAATATTTTTATTGAGGTCAAAAAGCATAATTAACACGTTTGAAAAACCAAAAGGAAATACATTAAATGCTCGGTACATGTCAGATCAAAGATAAGTAAAATAAATAAAAGTCCTCATTTTTTCATCTTTTCCTTCCCCTTCTGTGAATATGTAAGGCCACTTTTGGACCTATGTAACCAAATATATCAAAGTCCACAGGGGTTGTGATTGAAACATAGAAGAAAATAAACATTGAAAAAAAAAAAAAAAGTGTATCTATACAAACATCATTGCTGAGTTTGTTAGGCAATCTGGTAGTCACTAAAGAAATACAAGATATACATTAAGGGTAATGTGTTGATATGATATACATAAAAAGTTATAATACATATACAATTTATGCAGGCAGAAGTATGAATATCAAATTATACATCAAAAGTCAGATAAAGACCTGTGTTACATAAGATAATATGTCCTCTTTATGCCACCTTACAAGGAGGGACCTCTTTTGGATCCTTAATACAGTATAGAAATGGTAAGCTAGGTGTTTTTTCTAGTAAGGCTTACTTATAGTATCAAAGCTAAACTATGTTATTTCTTAAGTAAATATATGACGTTGTTAACAAAGAGATATATACAGGGAGTGCAGAATTATTAGGCAAGTTGTATTTTTGAGGATTCATTTTATTATTGAACAACAAGCATGTTCTCAATGAACCCAAAAAACTCATTAATATCAAAGCTGAATAGTTTTGGAAGTAGTTTTTAGTTTGTTTTTAGTTATAGCTATTTTAGGGGTATATCTGTGTGTGCAGGTGACTATTACTGTGCATAATTATTAGGCAACTTAACAAAAAACAAATATATACCCATTTCAATTATTTATTTTTTACCAGTGAAACCAATATAACATCTCAACATTCACAAATATACATTTCTGACATTCAAAAACAAAACAAAAACAAATCAGTGACCAATATAGCCACCTTTCTTTGCAAGGGCACTCAAAAGCCTGCCATCCATGGATTCTGTCAGTGTTTTGATCTGTTCACCATCAACATTGCGTGCAGCAGCAACCACAGCATCCCAGACACTGTTCAGAGAGGTGTACTGTTTTCCCTCCTTGTAAATCTCACATTTGATGATGGACCAAAGGTTCTCAATGGGGTTCAGATCAGGTGAACAAGGAGGCCATGTCATTAGATTTTCTTCTTTTATACCCTTTCTTGCCAGCCACGCTGTGGAGTACTTGGACGCGTGTGATGGAGCATTGTCCTGCATGAAAATCATGTTTTTCTTGAAGGATGCAGACTTCTTCCTGTACCACTGCTTGAAGAAGGTGTCTTCCAGAAACTGGCAGTAGGACTGGGAGTTGAGCTTGACTCCATCCTCAACCCGAAAAGGCCCCACAAGCTCATCTTTGATGATACCAGCCCAAACCAGTACTCCACCTCCACCTTGCTGGCGTCTGAGTCGGACTGGAGCTCTTTGCCCTTTACCAATCCAGCCACGGGCCCATCCATCTGGCCCATCAAGACTCACTCTCATTTCATCAGTCCATAAAACCTTAGAAAAATCAGTCTTGAGATATTTCTTGGCCCAGTCTTGACGTTTCAGCTTGTGTGTCTTGTTCAGTGGTGGTCGTCTTTCAGCCTTTCTTACCTTGGCCATGTCTCTGAGTATTGCACACCTTGTGCTTTTGGGCACTCCAGTGATGTTGCAGCTCTGAAATATGGCCAAACTGGTGGCAAGTGGCATCTTGGCAGCTGCACGCTTGACTTTTCTCAGTTCATGGGCAGTTATTTTGCGCCTTGGTTTTTCCACATGCTTCTTGCGACCCTGTTGACTATTTTGAATGAAAAGCTTGATTGTTCGATGATCACGCTTCAGAAGCTTTGCAATTTTAAGAGTGCTGCATCCCTCTGCAAGATATCTCACTATTTTTGACTTTTCTGAGCCTGTCAAGTCCTTCTTTTGACCCATTTTGCCAAAGGAAAGGAAGTTGCCTAATAATTATGCACACCTGATATAGGGTGTTGATGTCATTAGACCACACCCCTTCTCATTACAGAGATGCACATCACCTAATATGCTTAATTGGTAGTAGGCTTTCGAGCCTATACAGCTTGGAGTAAGACAACATGCATAAAGAGGATGATGTGGTCAAAATACTAATTTGCCTAATAATTCTGCACTCCCTGTATAAAACAACCAGAGCTGGACAGCCAAGCAATAGTATAAACCTTTACAGGAAATGTGTGCCTTACCCCATGAAAAAGGAGTGATCTCTGAAAAGTAAGATGTTAGGTTTGTTGGAGAGAGGGTCCGAGTCCCATGCTGCAAACCACACCGGAGCTATTGTTGCAGTATCATGCTTTGATATTTGCTGTGTTAAGGGGGCCATCTAGTGGCCAAAGAATGAATCAGACTTAGGAGGGTAGTTATCAAGCCGTCTACTTTTCTGCCTTCGCGGGCCCAATACGCCCGCCTAAGCTCGCCTACCTTCGCCGCCGCGGACCTTGAATACGTTCGCCTAAGTTATCAAAAAAAGCTGTCAAAAAGCCGCGGGGCGATGAGCAGCGGACTGTGAGAGTTATCACTCATCCGATCTCGCTGCCCTTCGGCTTTTTCCCAGCTTTATTGCTAGCCTGTCACTAAGCACTCACACTAAACTACACTGTTCTATCCCTATACCGGCGCCCCCGGAGCCCCCCGCAACTAAATAAAGTTTCTAATCCCTAAACCGCCGCTCCTAGACCCTGCCGCAACTCTTATAAATGTATTAACCCCTAAACCGCCGCTCCTAGACCCTGCCGCAACTCTTATAAATGTATTAACCCCTAAACCGCCGCTCCCGGACACCGCTGCCACCTACATTATACCTAGTAACCCCTATCCTGCCCCCCCTACACCGTCGCCCTCTATAATAAAGTTATTAACCCCTCTCCTGCTAATCCCGCACCTCTCCGCAACTAAATAAATAGTTTAACCCCTAAACCGCCGCTCCCTGAACCTGCCGCAACCTATATTAAACCTATTAACCCCTATCCTGCCCCCCCTACACCGTCGCCACCTATAATAAATTTATTAACCCCTATCCTGCCCCCCACTACGCCGCCGCCACTGTAATAAAATTATTAACCCCTAAACCTAAGTCTAACCCTAACGGCCCCTAACTTAAATATTAATTACATAAATCTAAATAATATTTTTATTATTAACTAAATTAATCCTATTTAAAACTAAATACTTACCTATAAAATAAACCCTAATATAGCTACAATATAAATAATAATTATATTCTAGCTATCTTAGGATTTATTTTTATTTTACAGGTACCTTTCAATTTATTTTAACTAGGTACAATAGCTATTAAATAGTTATTAACTATTTAATAGCTTACCTAGCTAAAAAAAACTGAAATTTACCTGTAAAATAAATCCTAACCTAAGTTACAATTTCACCTAACACTACACTATACTTTAATAAATTATTCCTATTTAAAACTAAATACTTACCTGTAAAATAAACCCTAATATAGCTACAATATAAATAATAATTATATTGTAGCTATCTTAGTATTTATATTTATTTTACAGGTAACTTTGTATTTATTTTAGCTAGTTTGAATAGTTATTAAATAGTTATTAACTATTTAATAACTACCTAGCTAAAAGAAATACATATGTAAAATAAATAAATAAATAATATATAAATAAATAAATAAATACATAATGTAAAATAAATCCTAACCTAAGTTACAATTAAACCTAATACTACACTATCATTAAATTAATTAAATACATTACCTACAAATAACTACAATTAAATACAATTACATAAACTAACTAAAGTACAAAAAATAAAAAAAGCTAAGTTACAAAAAATAAAAAAATAAGTTACAAACATTTTAAAAATATTACAACAATTTTAAGCTACTTACACCTAATCTAAGCCCCCTAATAAAATAACAAACCCCCCAAAATTAAAAAATGCCCTACCCTATTCTAAATTAAATAAAGTTCAAAGCTCTTTTACCTTACCAGCCCTTAAAAGGGCCATTTGTGGGGGCATGCCTCCAAAAGTTCAGCTCTTTTGCCTGTAAAAGAAAAATACAACCCCCCCCAACATTAAAACCCACCACCCACATACCCCTAATCTAACCCAAACCCCCCTTACAAAAACCTAACACTAATCCCCTGAAGATCATCCTACCTTGTCTTCACTCAGCCGAGCAGCGATGGAACCGAAGTGGACATCCGGAGCGGAAGAAGTTAATCCTCCAAGCGGCGCTGAAGAAATCTTCCATCCGATGAAGTCATCATCCAGGCGGCGCTGAAGAAGTCTTTGATCCGGCCGATGTCATCTTCCAAGAGGCGCTGAAGAGGTCTTCTATCCGGGCGATGTCATCTTCCAAGTCGGGTCTTGAATCTTCCTCCCGCCGACGCGGAACCTCCTTCTTCACCGACGGACTACGACGAATGAAGGCTCCTTTAAGGGACGTCATCCAAGATGGCGTCCCCTCAATTCCGATTGGCTGATAGGATTCTATCAGCCAATCGGAATTAAGATAGGAAAAATCTGATTGGCTGATGGAATCAGCCAATCAGATTGAGCTCGCATTCTATTTGCTGTTCCGATCAGCCAATAGAATGCGAGCTCAATCTGATTGGCTGATTCCATCAGCCAATCAGATTTTTCCTACCTTAATTCTGATTGGCTGATAGAATCCTATCAGCCAATCGGAATTGAGGGGACGCCATCTTGGATGACATCCCTTAAAGGAGCCTTCCTTCACCGTAGTCCGTCGGTGAAGAAGGAGGTTCCGCGACGGCGGGAGGAAGATTCAAGACCTGGCTTGGAAGATGACATCGCCCGGATAGAAGACCTCTTTAGCGCCTCTTGGAAGATGACATCGGCCGGATCAAAGACTTCTTCAGCGCCGCCTGGATGATGACTTTATCGGATGGAAGATTTCTTCAGCGCCGCTTGGAGGATTAACTTCTTCCGCTCCGGATGTCCACTTCGGTTCCATCGCTGCTCGGCTGAGTGAAGACAAGGTAGGATGATCTTCAGGGGATTAGTGTTAGGTTTTTGTAAGGGGGGTTTGGGTTAGATTAGGGGTATGTGGGTGGTGGGTTTTAATGTTGGGGGGGGGGGGGTTGTATTTTTCTTTTAAAGGCAAAAGAGCTGAACTTTTGGGGGCATGCCCCCACAAATGGCCCTTTTAAGGGCTGGTAAGGTAAAAGAGCTTTGAACTTTATTTAATTTAGAATAGGGTAGGGCATTTTTTTTATTTTGGGGGGTTTGTTATTTTATTAGGGGGCTTAGATTAGGTGTAAGTAGCTTAAAATTGTTGTAATATTTTTAAAATGTTTGTAACTTATTTTTTTATTTTTTGTACTTTAGTTAGTTTATGTAATTGTATTTAATTGTAGTTATTTGTAGGTAGTTTATTTAATTAATTTAATGATAGTGTAGTATTAGGTTTAATTGTAACTTAGGTTAGGATTTATTTTACAGGTAATTTTGTATTTCTTTTAGCTAGGTAGTTATTAAATAGTTAATAACTATTTAATAACTATTCAAACTAGCTAAAATAAATACAAAGTTACCTGTAAAATAAATATAAATCCTAAAATAGCTAGAATATAATTATTATTTATATTGTAGCTATCTTAGGGTTTATTTTACAGGTAAGTATTTAGTTTTAAATAGGAATAATTTATTAAAGTATAGTGTAGTGTTAGGTGTAATTATAACTTAGGTTAGGATTTATTTTACAGGTAAATTTCAGTTTATTTTAGCTAGGTAAGTTATTAAATAGTTAATAACTATTTAATAGCTATTGTACCTAGTTAAAATAAGTTGAAAGGTACCTGTAAAATAAAAATAAATCCTAAGATAGCTAGAATATAATTATTATTTATATTGTAGCTATATTAGGATTTATTTTAAATGTAAGTATTTAGTTTTAAATAGGATTAATTTAGTTAATAATAAAAATATTATTTAGATTGATTTAATTAATATTTAAGTTAGGGGGGCGTTAGGGTTAGACTTAGGTTTAGGGGTTAATAATTTTATTACAGTGGCAGCGGCGTAGTGGGGGGCAGGATAGGGGTTAATAAATTTATTATAGGTGGCGACGGTGTAGGGGGGGCAGATTAGGGGTTAATAAATTTATTATAGGTGGCGACGGTGTAGGGGGGGCAGGATAGGGGTTAATACATTTAATATAGGTTGCGGCGGGTTCAGGGAGCGGCGGTTTAGGGGTTAATACATTTATTATAGTTGCGGTGGGCTCCGGGAGCGGCGGTTTAGGGGTTAATATGTATAGAGTAGCTTGCGGTGGGCTCCGGGAGCGGCGGTTTAGGGGGTAATAATTTTATTTAGTTGCGGCAGTGTAGGGGGGACAGATTAGTGGTGTTTAGACTCGGGGTACATGTTAGGGTGTTAGGTGCATAAAGAGCAGCGCCAGGTATTATTCCCCAAAGCTCCCTCACAAGTAATTTTCCCTATAATTACCGTTAAATAATACACAATAACAAAAAATAAATAGTAGTTTGGGAGCGCTAAAAGCTAAATGAGAAAATTCTGGAAACTGATATATATTTTATCAAAAATATATTTATTAAAATAATATAAAACATGTATATAACATTTAGAATAGATTGTGGGACGTCTCCCTTTGTAGTTTAAGAACAAGTAAAATTTACTGCATCAAAAAAACACTTTTGTATATTTCTCTAAAAGATTCCACCTAGGTTTTTCTTTTTCACCTTGAATCAATTATCTTTAAATTCCACCTTAATTCTGATGCTAAGTAGTCGTAAGAAATTTCTCAGATATTATATCGTTTCCTACTTTTGTATTGTTACTTTGTATCAGATGGAAACAATTTACATTTCATAGTCCAATAGATTGTTATTTCAGTTGTTATCTTTTTGTAGCAATGTCTTTTGGTGTATAGTGCATAAACAGAGTTGTCTGTACTTAGTAAAAATTTGATATTTTTTGATGGGGCTTACCGGTTCTTCTGACACGTCTGTGTCTGATGGTATCTCGGTCTCTCTTACCGGTTTTTTCTTTTGTGTCTCTCCTCCCTGTATACTGTAGGTATCTCCGATATCGAGAATAGAAACCTATACCACGCTCCTGCGTGTATGGGTTTCCTTCTCTGCCGGTTTGTAGCGAGTTTGGCCTCTATATTCAGGATCTCGTTTTTTCCCCCCGGCTGCTTCTTGATACAGGTGTGCACGTCTCAGCTTGTAGAGGTAATCTTGGACTTGTAGTACAAACGGCCGTTTGTTTTTTGAACTTTCTTTTCCTCTACTTCCTTCGATAGGGGATAGGTAAAGTTGTTAGTCCAATTTTTTGAAGGCAGGTAATAGCAGGTAACGTCTACGCGTTTCGCCAGCAGGCTTTGTCAAGACGGATCCGGAATATAGAGGCCAAACTCGCTACAAACCGGCAGAGAAGGAAACCCATACACGCAGGAGCGTGGTCTAGGTTTCTATTCTCGATATCGGAGATACCTACAGTATACAGGGAGGAGAGACACAAAAGAAAAAACCGGTAAGAGAGACCGAGATACCATCAGACACAGACGTGTCAGAAGAACCGGTAAGCCCCATCAAAAAATATCAAATTTTTACTAAGTACAGACAACTCTGTTTATGCACTATACACCAAAAGACATTGCTACAAAAAGATAACAACTGAAATAACAATCTATTGGACTATGAAATGTAAATTGTTTCCATCTGATACAAAGTAACAATACAAAAGTAGGAAACGATATAATATCTGAGAAATTTCTTACGACTACTTAGCATCAGAATTAAGGTGGAATTTAAAGATAATTGATTCAAGGTGAAAAAGAAAAACCTAGGTGGAATCTTTTAGAGAAATATACAAAAGTGTTTTTTTGATGCAGTAAATTTTACTTGTTCTTAAACTACAAAGGGAGACGTCCCACAATCTATTCTAAATGTTATATACATGTTTTATATTATTTTAATAAATATATTTTTGATAAAATATATATCAGTTTCCAGAATTTTCTCATTTAGCTTTTAGCGCTCCCAAACTACTATTGATTTTTTGTTAGGGTGTTAGGTGCAGACAGCTCCCATAGAAATCAATGGGATGTCTGTCAGCAGCGAACTTGTACTTTCGCTATGGTCAGACTCCCATTGATTCCTATGGGATCCGCCGCCTCCAGGGGTGGCGGTTTGAAAACCAGGTACGCTGGGCCGTAAAAGTGCCGAGCGTACCTGCTAGTCATTTGATAACTAGCAAAAGTAGTGAGAATGTGCCGCACTTGTGTGTGGAACATCTGGAGTGACGTAAGAATCGATCTGTGTCGGACTGAGTCCGGCGGATCTAAGCTTACGTCACAAAATTCTACTTTTGCCGGTCTCGAGCCTTTGATAACTAAGGCGAATCAGCCTCGCCACAAATACGCTGCGGAATTCCAGCGTATTTGAGGTTGACGGCTTGATAACTACCCCCCTTAGTGGCAAGTTAATTCAGCTGAATTCCCGGTGTGTGTGAAAGCAAGGAGGTTTATCAATTAGCGCACTGTAGATGATGAGCGCTAGCCCCCTAACTGCCCACATACTACATATATGGGATATGTATATCTAGTTGGCTCCCTGATGAGAAATTACACCCAACTAAGAAGCAACTAATGTTAGAATAATTCCTCTCTGAATCTATGAAGTACAAAGCCTGCATCAACATCGCTAAGACATAATGGGATATTAACAGTAGGTTATAATGAAACATAAACTTATCCTGGGAAGGGAGCACTAACACACTGCATAAGTCATAATACCTTGTATGTTCCAAATTGGTATGTGTTAGAGCAGTACAGTCCTGACTGATATGACTATCCTATTCCCATCTTCCAAACACACCCCAGTCCCTGCAGTCTAGAATGTCTCACCGCCATGTATCTGATGATGAAGAAGGGGAGCTGTAAAGGCAGCAAGGCAAATTCCGTTTTCCCTGCGGAGGTAACCTCTGTAGTTAAGTATTTCCCAATAGCAGACTGTAGATGAGCCACAGCACTAGTATGAACTTCAAGTTGTGACATCAGTGACTGCCGTGACTGGATATCCTTTACTGCATAACCGATGGGTGATGATAAATGTATGCTGATGTCCCGGTTTAAGTCTAGCACATTGAAATGCAGTTGAGCTGTGTCGCCATCCTTAGGGGACTGTATGCCCTCTCCCACTGCAGCCAGAAGCGGTTTCAACCTCCTATCAGAGCTGGTCACCAGAGGGGTACTATCAACTCCATATTTGCTAGTGTATGCCTCAGGAGTGTTTGCCAGACTGGATAAGCTATTAGGAATTGTTGATGCTGTCAGTAATGGCGGCTCATTAGTCCAGTTGGTCACATCGGGTGGTGAAAGGAGGCCTGCCGTTGCTCCCTGGTAGTGCTGCGTGTGCGCTTCCTTCTCCTTTGCAAATGTGACACCGTCCATAAATGATAAGAGCTCTTGTTCTGTTGGTGCTTTATCTATTAGGGATTGGAATAAAGCCTCAATCTTAGCAAAATGGCGATCCGATTTGTCCAGCATGTCGGTGCACCATGTGGTTGTGACTATTCTCGCCATTGCAATTGTCAGTGAAGATCTGTAGCTTGAAAGTAGGTATTAGATTTGTAGAAAGACGAGGACCTGTTTAGATAGAGTAAGTCAGTAAGGCAGGTATCTTCTGCCAGCACTGGTAACCCGGTAGGACCGGGGGGGTCGCTACCTATGTGTAGGCCGCTGCCTTAGGTCTTGTGTTGCTGATTTGTAGCCCTGAAGTCATAAAAACAGCATGCAGAAATAGCCACCAACCTCTGCAGAGCTTTTATTTGAAGAGTAGGTTAAGTGATGTTGCTGTTATTTCTCTGTAATCAGCGGATTAGAGAGGATCCTATGCAGAGCTCCAAGAAAGTGCGTCCATTCTGGTACACTGTTCGGACACGCCCCCTCACCTTCTCCTAATTTTAAGAAAATGTATCCCATATCTGACACTGTTCGGGACACTTGGCAAGCAGTCCCTAAGGTAGAGGGAGCTATATCTACCCTGGCTAAGCGTACAACTATTCCTGTTGAGGACAGATGTGCTTTCAAAGACCCTATGGATAAGAAGTTGGAGGGTCTTCTAAAAAAGTTATTTATTCATCAGGGTTTCCTTTTACAACCGACAGCCTGCATTGCACCAGTTACCACTGCGGCAACTTTCTGGTTTGATGCCTTAGAAGAGTCTCTTAAGACTGAGACTCCTTTAGAGGATATTTTAGATAGAATTAAGGCTCTCAAGCTGGCTAATTCTTTTATCACAGATGCTGCTTTTCAAATTGCTAAGTTGGCGGCTAAGAATGCCGGATTTGCTATTTTAGCTCGTAGAGCGTTATGGTTAAAATCTTGGTCTGCTGATGTGTCATCTAAGTCAAAGCTTTTGGCTATTCTTTTCAAGGGTAAAACCCTATTCGGCCCTGACTTGAAGGAAATCATTTCTGACATTACTAGAGGTAAGGATCATCTCCTACCTCAGGATAAGACTGCTAAATTGAGGGGTAAACAAAATAATTTTCGCTCCTGTCAGAACTTTAAAGGAGTACCCTCTTCTTCCTCTTCTTCCACAAAACAGGAAGGGAATTTTGCTCAGAAAGTCAAGAGAAACACTATTAATCTTCCAAAAGATAAATAAAATCCAAAAAAGTACACACACACCAAAAAATTATTATGTGGCAAAAGAGCTAAAAACAATGAAAAGCAGGTAGATACATGTTCAGGAACCAGTTCATCCTACATGTTTCGGTTATTCCTTAGTCATGGATATAACTGGCTATCCCTACTTCCTGTCCTTAAATACCTGCACCTGTCTTCCTATTCGTGCTTAATCTCCCAGATTTTAACCCATTAGGTACCCCTATCCAGTTATGTTAACTTAAATGGCATTATCAACCCGAATATTTGCTGGCAACAAACTTAATGCTTGGTAACATTTACATAAATTGTACATCTGTAAAAATATATATGTATGTAATCCTATTAGAACATGTCAGGAATATTACATAAGCTTAGTGGGAATTATTTTGTAAGTAAAAACAAACAAACAAATCCTTTGCATTTTAATATCCTCCCCTAGTCATGTCCCTATGTATCATTCCTAATATTCTACCACTATGTGGAATATAATTTATAATTTATAGATGCTCAACTACCTTGCATATAAGAAAACAGTTGTTGATTTGTCTCTATTTCTGAATATCTAAGGAAGGTTATTATAAGGTTTTTATAGTTGACACATTTATTATTTTTTCCAAAAATGTATGACATCCCCTCAATGTTGAAGCCCTGTGGTCTCCTGGTTCTTAATTTAAATATCCAGAAGGCTTCACGTAGCATCAAACGTGCTGTTCTGTCCCCTCCCCTCGGGGGATTCCGAACACACTCGATAACCTGCCATGAGAGTGACCTTACATTCCCACCATGGACCGCTACAAAGTATTGTGAAAGCCCAGAGCTTTCTACATTGTGAGAGATGTCATTTAGGTGTTCCCTGATCCTAGAGCGGGCCTCCCTTGTTGTGCAAACCGACATATTGTCCGTTGCACATTGAGCACTCCAATAAGTAAACCACAAAGGTGGTTCTACAGTTGGTACAGCTGGCCAGGCGTTCCCTGATCCTAGAGCGGGCCTCCCTTGTTGTGCAAACCGACATATTGTCAGTTGCACATTGAGCACTCCACTAAGTAAACCACAAAGGTGGTTCTACAGTTGGTACAGCTGGCTAGGTCAAATACCCGATTAATCGTTTTTGATTGAAAAGTGGACGTAATTTTACAGTGTTGACAGGCAATGCATTTAGAAAAGTGGCATTTAAAGTGTCCTTTTACACTCAGCCAGCTACTGGCAGCCCTCGTCTTGTCCTTCAATACACTTGGTGCCACCATGTTTCCTATAGTGCTTGCTCTTTTCGCCACAAAATTACAGCCCTTAGAAATATAGTCCTTTAGACTGTCTTCTGCTGAAAGAATTGGTAAGTTCTTGTTAATGACCTTAATGATATCATTAAATTGCGGACTAAAGGTCGTGACCAATGTTGGCCTACATGGATCATGAGCCTGTCTCTTATTACTTTTTATACCCATTATCATTTGTTCTCTATTCATTCTGCTGACCTCAAGGTGGGCCCTATTAATGGTTTTGGCTGAATAACCTCTCTCTATTAAAAGGTTCTTTAGAACCTCACTTTCCCTTGCGAAGTCCTCTTCCAAGGAGCAGTTCCGCTTGATCCACATGAACTGCCCCTTGGCCACCCCAAACCCTGTGTGACGGGGATGGTTACTCCTTGCATGTAGTAAGGAATTGGACGTTATGGGTTTCCGATAAAGAGTGTTGAGAACTCTCCCACTCTCTATGTCACCCCTAAGTTCCACATCCAGGTACGGTATATTTTTAACTTCAATTTGTGCAGTGAACTCGAGGCCCACCTCATTAGAATTGAGGTAAGTCAAGAATTCTTGTATCTCTGTATCCTCACCTACTCAAATAAACAAAAGGTCGTCTATGAACCTCTTATATGACCTGATCGAATTTTGCTCAGGCCAAGTCCGTCTGGAGACCCAACCAGGCTTGGAACAAGGGTAAACAACCCAAGAAAACCGCTGCTACTACCAAGACAGCATGAAGGGGCGGCCCCCGATCCGGGACCGGATCTAGTAGGGGGCAGACTTTCTCTCTTTGCCCAGGCTGGGGCAAGAGATGTTCAGGACCCCTGGGCACTGGAAATCGTGACCCACGGGTATCAACTAGAATTCAAAAATTTTCTCCCAAGAGGGAGATTTCTTCTTTCACGATTGTCTGTAGACCAGATAAAAAGAGAGGCATTCTTACGTTGTGTAAAAGACCTCCCTACAATGGGAGTAATTTGTCCCGTTCCAAGACTAGAACAGGGGCAGGGGTTTTACTCAAATCTTTTCGTGGTTCCCAAAAAAGAGGGAACGTTCAGACCCATTTTAGATCTCAAGAGTCTAAACAAGTTTCTTGGAGTCCCATCTTTAAAGATGGAGACTATTTGAACAATTTTACCAATGATCCAGGAGGGTCAATATATGGCTACCGTGGACTTGAAGGATGCATACCTTCATATTCCTATCCACAAGGATCATCATCAGTACCTAAAGTTTGCATTCCTGGACACACATTTTCAGTTTATGGCTCTTCCCTTTGGGTTAGCCACAGCATCCAGGATCTTCACAAAGGTTCTAGGGTCCCTTCTGGCGGTTCTCAGGCCGCAGGGCATAGCAGTAGCGCCTTATCTGGACGATATTCTGATCCAGGCGTCGACTTATCATCTAACAAAATCTCATACAGACACAGTGTTGTCCTTTCTGAGAACTCACGGATGGAAGATGAATCTAGAAAAAAGTTCACTAATTCCACAGACAAAGGTTCCCTTCTTGGGAACTCTGATAGATTTTATATCCATGAAGATTTTTCTGACGGAGGTCAGAAAGTCAAATATTCTAAATACATGCCGAGCCCTTCAGTCCAATCCTCGGCCATCAGTGGCTCAGTGCATGGAGGTAATTGGATTGATGGTGGCGGCAATGGACATCATTCCGTTTGCTCAATTTCATCTCAGACCACTGCAACTGTGCATGCTCGGACAGTGGAATGGGGATTATGCAAATTTATCTCCTCAGATAAATCTGGACCAGGAGACCAGAGACTCTCTTCTTTGGTGGTTGTCGCCGGATCATCTGTCCCAAGGGACGTGTTTCCGCAGACCCTCGTGGGTGATAGTGACAACGGATGCCAGTCTACTAGGCTGGGGTGCAGTCTGGAATTCCCTGAAGGCTCACGGTGTGTGGACTCAGGTGGAGTCTCTACTTGCAATCAATATTCTGGAATTGAGAGCAATATTCAATGCGCTCCAGGCGTGGCCTCAGTTGGCTTTGGCCAAATTCATCAGATTCCAGTCAGACAACATCACGACTGTGGCTTACATCAATCATCAGGGAGGAACAAGGAGTTCCTTAGCGATGACAGAAGTATACAAGATAATTCGATGGGCGAAGGCCGACTCTTGTTATTTGTCAGCAATCTACATCCAAGGAGTGGACAACTTGGAAGCGGACTTTTTATGCCGACAGGCAATTCATCCGGGGGAGTGGGAACTCCATCCGGAGGACTTTGCCTCACTGATTCTCTGATGGGGCAGACCGGAATTGGATCTGATGGCATCTCGACAGAATACCAAGCTCCCAAGATACGGATCCAGGTCGAGGGATCCTCAGGCCGAACTGATAGATGCCTTGGCAGTTCAACCTAGCTTATGTGTTTCCACCGTTTCCTCTCCTTCTTTTACGATATGACGAGTCCACGGCCCACCCTGTCATTCCCAAGACAGGTATGTACTTATTTTTATAAACTTCAGTCACCTCTGCACCTTTGGCTTTTCCTTTCTCTTCCTAACTTCGGTCGAATGACTGGAGGTGGAGGGAAGGGAGGAGCTATATATACAGCTCTGCTTTGGTGCTCTTTGCCACTTCCTGTTAGCAGGAGGATAAATCCCACAAGTAAGGATGAAATCCGAAGACTCATCATATCGTAAAAGAAATAAATTTATCGGGTAAGGATAAATTTTCTTTTTTCCTCATATTGTAAGGCGGCTGCCTAGTTGCCTATATGGTTAATATTTTTACTAAACCAATATAATTACTGCTAGTGATAATCAGAGAACTATAATACAGACAAATTGCAACTGGTCCTTTTAGGGGTAACCAGGTTTGGCTTTGGGAGCTTACCAAATTATGTATGGGGCAGTAATAGACACTCCTATAACTTACCTGAGCCAGCAATGCAAGGGGGCACATATCATGTACAAATCGTGTTGTATTCCAGTTACCAATGGTGACAGCACCGCCTACTCTTCCCTGACAGGCTGAAACTACAGTCAGTAAGAATGTTGTGGTTTCATTTACCAATCTTGTGGTTTCCAATGTTGTGTGTTTCATGCACAACTACCAATGTTGTGTGTGTCATGCACAACTATTCACTTGCATGTGGCAGACTTGCTGGTTTGAATTACTAGTCATGTGAGTCTGTGTATGTCTTATTGTGCTACTGGGTTATGTATGATTAGCATCAGTAAATGAGTAAGAGTAAATTTGTTGCAGTGAGTGTAGTGACTGGGGTAATAGTAGAGCCAGTGTGTTCACAGTGCGCATTGGTTCAGTGTGTTGTGTAGTAGTGTGGGCTAATCACTGCTGTAATAGTAAGGTGTATTCAGGTTTAGTACTGTGAGTGTATTTAGTGTTAGAAAACAGTGTAACAGTATTAACCCCTTCACTACCGGTTCAGAAAATTTTTAGCATTTTTGCTATCACTCCATTTAAACAGAAATAGTCTTGTTTTTTTTTTCTTTTTACCTGTCAAAGCTATATATATATCTATATATATCTATATATATATCTATATATATATATATATATATATGTGTGTGTAGACAACCCAAGGTATTGATTTAGACTCATTTTGGTAAATTTTATGCCACCATTTCACTGTCAAATGCAATCATATAAAAAAAAAACTGTTAACTTTTTCACAAACTTTGGGTTTCTCAATGAAATTATTTACATTTACAAGACTCTCCCCTAGTTTTGAAAGCTTCAAGTGCTCCCTAAAGACTCTACTGTTCAAGGATGCATATAACCTACACTAACCTTTCTTAATACCAGTTCCTCTCCTCCATTGCTATCCCCTGAACCCCCTTATCATTGAAGCCTGAGAGTCCAGCTGTTTGTAGATCACCTTCTTAAGAGCTGACTACAACAGTGCTACTCTTGGCAGGGCCCTCTACCCATTTGATCCCTATAATTGTTTTGTTCTACTCCTCCTTTGTTTATAGCGCTGCAGAATCTGTTGGCACTCTACAAATAACCGATAATAATAATAATACTACTGCTTGTGCAATCATGGCACAACTTATTGCAAAAGATTCTCTGGGATCTGCTTTTTTTCAGAAATAGCAGACATGCATGGTTTCATACACAAGACAAAAAGCTAACTCCTGGGAGTGTTAGGGAAATTCGGGATTGTTGGCAACTATGATATATGTGAATGATAAATGACTCCTTATATGCAGGAAAAATGCCTAAACATAAAACACTTCCTAAAAATCTATATACCTTTAGTATAGGGATAAGACATACTGTTAACCTTAAAGTGAAGGTCAATGTTGACGAATTAGTGCCCGGTTTTCAATAATCCTATTAAAAACAAGGGCACTTACCTTTTATTCCTGAGAGCTGCTGCAGCGCTTCCTCCACCCGTCGCAAGCCCTCTTCGCGGGTCCAAAATGACGAATCCGACTTCATCTAATCATGGCGTTCCCTCACGCCATGATCCCCCAGGGGGGGAACTCCATGATTGGAGGAAGCCAGATTCGTCATATCTGACGTAAGCAGAGGCTTCCGACGGCCGGGGAATCGATGGAGCAGCTTTCAGGATTAAAAGGTTTTTGAAGAAAACGCTTGAAATGTCAATTTTGATTAAATAAAGTGCCCTTGTTTTTAATAGGATTATTAAAAACCGGGCACTAATTCGTCAAAATTGACCTTCACTTTAATGTTTTACACAACCAGATCATTTTATGAGGAGGTAGAGCTAAATTATTAAAATAAATATCTATATGTTCTAAATATGTCTTAAATAAGTTCTTTCTTTGTAATCAATTGTATAGCTCAATGTAAAACCTAGCTAAAGCTTTACCTATGTTTTGGAAAATCTCTCATAACACACAATAAGGATGTGACCAGATATAGAGGCGTATCCTTATTGTTTGTAGTGAAGAAAGAGAAACACTCTTCCTGATCCCATATATCAGCACCTGTATCACAGAGAGATACATGTGACCCATCATTAGAAATAGGGAGGGATTTCTCCAATTTGCCAGTGATCACCGGTGCCCCACTAGGTCTCAGGGTATTTTATAGTACAGGTATAAATTCCCAAATTCAGAATTCCAAAATCCAAACTTATTCTGAAATCCAAACTTTTTAATAAAATTATAAAAAATTACTATCTTTCCCTAACTGCACTGGGCTTTATGGAGCATCTTAGCCGTTTGGCTGTCCTGAAGCTATAGCCGCATGCTAAATAGGATTGTGGGTTGGAAGGCGTGCCTATTGTCATAGGCACTCCCCCCCTGACCTGATCCCATCATGGAAATCACGCAATCACATGAACGACCGCATGATTTCAATTTTTACTTATTTGTTTACATCGGAACTTTGGTCAAAGGCACACACACACAGAAATACTCAGACACACAGAAACATGTACTCATTAAGACACTCAGAGATACACCCGCTCAAATAAAACACAGACACACAGAAATACTCCTGAGACACACACATTCAAAGGCACAAAACACTCCCCCAGATACCCACAGACATAAAGAAACACAGACTAATATATTCAGTATATATCCATATTTAGAACATATATACGTTCTATATAGGTCTATATAAACTAAGCAACTGCGGTGCATGCAGACATTCCAACTGTGACGAAACCAATCTCGCCACTGTACATTGGAGGGCCTGTTATGGAACATTCTTTGGGCTGGAGGTACATGGGCTTAAGGATACCCAGAGACTGCATGGAAATATGGAATTTTATATGCTGGACACCCCATGTACTTTCATAACTCTGTCTTATGTCTATGTCACCCTGTATCCATAAATACAGGATGGGTACAGGGTGTGAGTGCACCTTTTGGAAGCAATTGTGACTCTATAAACCAAGTGGGCATAAAAGACTTTATAGCTAATAAGAACTGTTCCTATATTCTGTAATAAGATGTATTCTATGTATGTTTCAGATCTGATTGTGTCTCAGGAGTCTGTCTGGGTAAACTGATTGTGTCCTTGTGTGATTATGTTAACTAGACTGCCCAACATCAGATTGTCTGAGTAAACGTTCTTCCCTAGTTAATTAACTTAATAAGTTAATCTGTTTTACCTGTGAATAGACAATTGTTAGAGGTTTGATGCATTGTTCATATGTTTGCTTTACTGTTAAACCAATGCCCTTTGTAACCTGAAGCCAGGGTGTATAAATCTGTGTGCTGCCTTCAAATAAAGTAGACATTCTGTTTTAAACCTGAAATGTGGAGCTTGGTCTCATGTTTGAGGGGAAACTGATCGGGGTTGTGAATTGCTGATTCTGTATGCAGGACATTGTTCATCTGGTATTAACCCTTGGTACACTGTTGGTACCGTAACACCAACTCTCACGGAAGTTCTGGGAGTCTCCCGCATTGAAATAGCGTCTCCCTGATGCCCCCAAACTAAATATGGTATCCCGGAAACTCAGCTGTGCTCGGATAGGAAGGTCATGATACGTTTCTGTGGGTCATCGGGAGAGCAGGTGCAGGGTGGAGTTGAGGCAGAGTGAAAGGGAAGCTGCTGAGACCTCTATAAGGTGATGGGTCGCAAGCACAGGCCCATGTTTATTACAAAATCCCTAATAGCTGTGTTACGCTGCACTCTCATTTTACGCTTGAAATTGGGCAGCTTGTGCAAAGGTGCGTTACAGTTTTTAGCCTGCGACGTGTAATCAGCTGCCCTTTAGCTTTGCTTCCCTTTGTGGCTGAGCCGAAAATCCATGCTTGTTTACAGACGGATGAGACATGACTCCTTTAAGACTCCTTCACAGATCAGATGAGGGAAGATGAACTGGGTCGGGGGATCTCGGTAAGCTTTTAGGCGCGCTCTGCAAGTGCCATTGTCACTTCCAGATATAGTATAAATTGCAAAATTGAACTGCAAACTGAAATACATTATGTCCAACACTTCTACTTTTAATATTTCAACACTAGTTATTCTTGTTATAATTTGCTTTTAGTATGGAAGCATGGAAGTGTAGGGCTGTAGGATGTAACTAGGGTCTAAATAATACCTTTTAACATGATTTTTTTTATTGCATATGGAGACATCCCAACTCTCCCTGAAGTTCAGGGAGTCTCCCTGATTGTAGTAGCTGCTCCCTGATGCCAGCAAATGGAATGCAACCTCCTTGAAACTCATCCAAAGTGGCCCAAATCCGTGTTTTTTTTTTAAGGAATGCCTTTAGTTACTGGGACGTTATAGAATCCTCAAAGCATGCACCAGTAACCAAAAAGCCCCCTTGATTTTAATAAAATAAAACACAAATGCTACCTTATTTACTGCACGTAATTAAACTTTGTATTCTAAAATATTTAAGCATTCAACAAGCGTACAATCACTGGAAAATAGGTTTGTTGTATGTGGTTGTGCAATAAAGCTACTTTTTTTAATGTGACTTTAGTGGGAAGCTATTTTAATGAAAAGCCTATATCTTATTTAGGGTTGTCCAATATATAACTGGGAGAGTGTGTGATATTGAGATTATCAGTTGGTATGAACCATATCAACCTGTTGTTATGTGCACAATGGTAGAGTCAGGAAGTGCCTCTTGCATAGTGTGACGTGTGTGTGTATAGCATTCTTAATAAAGTTTACAGTTATGAAGACCTGTGCTTGATCTCCTTATATAAATAAGATAAAACATGGTGTCAGAATAAGGAGTTCCCTGCTTCCATCTGAACTGACAAGCAAGGACTCTGAGGAATCCATTAGAAATCTTTGCAGCAAATTGAAAGTATGAGAGTCAAGGCTCTGGCAGAGTGACTACAGCTTCTTCTCATGAACTGAGTAAGTGCATCATAACTTGTACAACTGACTGATTCTAACAGCACTACAGACTTTTATATTAATACTGCATAATTCAGAACATTAAGATGGAAAAGTTAATGTCATGAGATGCAGGACATATGCAGGACACAGCAATGATGGTACAACTCTATTTTATTACAGAGCATAGCAATACACATCCAGACAGGTTGATTGTACTAAACTAACTGCGACACAGACACCGGACCTCAGCCCCGCCCACATGCTAGTGACATCACATCCTGCTATCATCACATCTTCCCCTTTTTCAAATACAAAGCATACATTCGCATATATTAAATAACAAGGTACACCAACAGGGTATACAACAACATTTTGTTTTAGAACATTATAAAAACAGATAGATTAGAAAACATGAACAAATAAATTACATCCTGACTTGGACATCGGGGTAGACTACCCTAGTCCACAGTGACCATGGGATTATTCTGCCCATACTTCCGGTCACTGTTCTAGCTAAAGTCAGTCCCTGTATCGGGCCGGAAGCCTCACCACTCTTCCGCTTGATGTAACTTTGCATGAACTGTCCTCTGATACAGAAGATGGTGAACAAGAGTCTGCTGGAGGCAAAGATATATCCCCGCTATGATCTTGCTGAGGGGAAGGCACCTCTCTTAGAACAGGGGATCCCACCGGCGGTGGTACTGAGGTATCCGGTTCCAGACTCTCAGGTACAGGCTGAAGATGTCTTCGGTTACGGCGTGTAACCGTCCCTCCCTCTGTAAGGACTGTGTAAGACCTTGGTTCTGGAGAGCGGCCCACTACCGTAGCAGGCGTCTTCCATTTCTTCTCATCATCCAGTTTAATTCTGACACTTTGGCCCGCTTTCAGTTCCTGTAAAGGCCTGACAGAATGTCTCCTGTCGTAGAAGAAACGATAACCCTTTTTGGCCTCTTCATCCCTCCTAAGGACTTCGTCCCGAGGAACAGGGCCAGGCGGCTTGAAGACACCCACTGAGGGTAAAGTGGTGCGAATCTGGCGTCCTAGCATCAGCTGTGCCGGGCTAAACCCGGTGGCTTGAATGGGCGTCACCCTGTATGACAAGAGGGCTAGGTACGGTTCAGATTGCTTTAGAATGAATTTTGTTGTTTGAACTGCCCTTTCAGCCATTCCGTTGGCCTGCGGATAATGTGGACTTGACGTGGAATGTACAAAATCATATTCCCTGCTGAAAGCACTGAACTCTGTAGAAGCGAACTGCATGCCATTATCACTCACCAGCTCCATTGGAATGCCCCAGCGGGCGAACAAGCTCTTCAGGCGAATGATAACGGCCTGACTTGTGATATCATTCAGGGGTGCTATTTCCAAATACCTGGAATAGTAGTCGATAACAACAAGAAACTTTTTCCCGTGCAGTTCGCACAAATCAGCAGCTATTTTCTGCCACGGCCCCGCAGGCAGCGGAGTAGACATTAAGGGCTCCCTTCTCTGAGTAGGCCGGCGTTCCCGGCAAAAGGCACATTTAGACACGTGATTTGCAATGTCGGAGCTGATCCCAGGCCACCACACAGCTGTAGCTGCTCTTTCTCTGCACTTTGTAATGCCTAAGTGGCCATCGTGAATCCTGTTTAACATCTCCTTCCTCATGCTGACAGGAATTACAATACGGTCTTGGAACAGCACCAACCCCTCCAGCTCCGTGAGCTGCGACCTCTCTGGCTGGTAAGCATTTAAAGACATCCAGGCTGCCCGGCTCTCGGGCCAGCCATCTCTTATGTACCTTATAACTTCTTGCAGATCTGTGTCCAAATATGTCTCTTTCTTTATCTCTTCCAGTTTCCTTGAAGAAATGGACTTAGAGGCCAGAACTGAATCAACATACACTTTTACATCCGACTCTGTGGAGGATTCTTCAGCAGCAGCCAGCGGGAGCCTGGACAGTGTATCTGCCACAACCAGCTGCTTCCCCGGCACATGCACTGCCTGAACATTGAACCTGAGTAGTCTCATTAAAAGTCTCTGGCATCTCAAGGGTGTTTTGTCGATGTCATAAGAATTGATAAGAGGGACTAGCGGTTTGTGGTCAGTTTCCAGACTAAATTTCTCCAAACCCACTAGATAACGCTGAAAGCGCTCACAGGCCCAAACTGCAGCCAGGCACTCTTTCTCAATTTGAGCGTATTTTGACTCCGCAGCCGTCAGTGTGCGGGAACAGTAGGCGATGGGCTGTAGTTTGTTGTCATTCAGCTGCAGGAGTGCAGCCCCCAACCCATAACTGCTTGCATCAGCACTAACCACAGTCTTTTTTGAAGGGTCGTAGAACCCCAGCACTGGGGCAGACCCCAGCAGGGACTTAGCATGCAGGAACGCTTTTTCTTGTGAGGGTCCCCAGACCCAGGCAACATCTTTCTTAAGCAACTCTGTGATAGGGTGCAAAACTGTAGATAAATCTGGAAGAAACTTGCCCACGTAATTTACAAGGCCCAATATCTGTCTCAGCTCATGTACATCAGAAGGGCTTTTCATCTGTTCGATAGCCCGAATTTTCTCGGGGTCCGGCTTGATGCCATCCCCGTTGATGATATGCCCAAAGTAGCATAATTCAGTTTTCCTAAAATGACATTTTTCTTTATTCAGCTTCAGCCCAGACTCTTTGATAGCCTGCAGCACACAACTCAAACGCTGATCATGCTCCTCCACTGTAGACCCATACACTAGAATGTCGTCCATGACGACTGCTGTGCCCACGTGGCCACTCAGGAGAGAACTCATTTCCCTCTGAAAGATCTCAGGAGCGGAGGATATCCCAAAGGGAAGTCTGCAGAAACAGAACCGACCTACCGGAGTGATAAAGGTAGTCAGTTTGCGGCACTTTGGATCCAGGGGGATCTGCCAAAAGCCGCTAGAAGCGTCTAATGTGGAAAAGAACTTCGCCCCAGCCAACTTCGGGGCTATATCTTCCAGTGTCGGCAGCACAAATCTCTCCCTCTTCACTGCCTCATTCAACCTTTTCAGGTCCACACAGATGCGCACCTTTCCGTTTTTCTTTGCAACTGGAACAATGGGGACACACCAATCAGTTGCTTCAACAACCTCTTCAATAACCCCCATAGACTTCATGCGCATGAGCTCTTTCTCCACTTGAGGCATGAGCGGGAACGGAATTCTACGAGGAGTAGAAATACTGTACGGGACTGCGTCACTTTTAAGTGCTATACGGACAGGTTTGCAGCTCAGTAGGCCCAACTCGCCAAACATATCTTCAGAGATCTCATTCACTCTGGCCACGAGGCCCAAGTCACAGGCTGCTTTTCTGCTCAATAAACTGTTAACACACTGACCTCGGATCACATGCACCCACATGGTGAACTTCCTTTGTTTGTACTCACAGCTGGCAAGAAATTTCCCCACACAATCAATGCGGCCACCAGGACTATGAACATTTGTAGTAACCTTCGCCAGCTGGGGCTGTCGAGGCAGTTTCATAAATTCAGCAAAAGACATTACAGTGATATCAGCTCCTGTGTCAATCTTAAAATCAACATTGGCTCCCATTACAGTAAAGGTAACTTTCCAATCTTCCTCTGAGCTTGTCCGTTCCACAACAGACCCCACAAAAGACACTTCCTGACCCTCCTGGTCACTGTCCACCTGCATCTCCTTAATGTATTCAGTTTTACACACCACTTCAAAATGGCCTATTCTGTTACATTTTCTGCATCTTTTATCTCTGGCCGGGCATATAGCACTCTGATCATGAGCCCGGTAGCACCGTGTGCATCGGCCATGTTGCGCCCATCCACTTCTAGGCCTTTCCAGTACTTTAGATCTACCGCTCACACTGTGCCTTTCACTAGTAATTTTCCTAGACTGTTGCACTTCATCCACAATACTCTCAGACCTCAGATCAGCACTTTGCTTTTTCACCAGTTCACTCTGGCGGGCCATCCTAATAGCCCCGTCTAACGTTAAATCAGGCTCTAACTGCAGCTTCAGGGAGACTTCAGCATCTGCAATTCCAATAACTATTCTGTCTCTGATTTGCTCTTCTTTAGCAACACCAAACTCACAGAATTCAGCTAATTCATACAGGCTGCGCACAAATGACTCCACAGATTCTCCCACACGCTGATTACGTTTGTGAAAACAAGCTCTCTCATGAATCACATTTCTTTTGGGCACAAAGTGGGCACTGAGTTTATCCATAACTATATCAAAGTTAACTTCGTCCCCTTCTTGGAAAGTAAAAGCATTGAACACTGGCTCCACATCTTTCCCCATAGAATATAAAAGAGAATTAACTTGTACTTCACCACTCTCCTTGTTCAGTTTGGATGCAATCCTGAAGCGCTGAAACCGCTGACGCCATGTGGGCCAAGCTGCAGGCTGAGAAAAGTCAAAAGGCTCAGGTGGGGTAAACTTTGACATCCTCATCATCAGAAACAGAAGCGTAGTCCAGAACTTCTGACACCATGTCATGAGATGCAGGACATATGCAGGACACAGCAATGATGGTACAACTCTATTTTATTACAGAGCATAGCAATACACATCCAGACAGGTTGATTGTACTAAACTAACTGCGACACAGACACCGGACCTCAGCCCCGCCCACATGCTAGTGACATCACATCCTGCTATCATCACAGTTAAATCCTCCACCAGAATTGAAAATGACTGGTAATATGGAAGATGCATGGCAGAGGTTTAAGCAAAGATTCCAGCTATATGTTAGAGCTATAGGAGCTCAGGAGCAAGATGATGAACAAAAGATTGCACTTTTTCTGACTGTACCAGGATCAGCAGCAATAGATGTATACAACACCTTCACATTTACAGATGAACAAAGGGATGTTTATCAGGTTGTTCTAGACAAATTTGAACAGTACTGTGTACCTAGACGCAATGAAACCTATGAAAGGTATCTTTTCAGATGTAGAATGCAGAATGAAACAGAGACTATTGAGGAGTATGTAACAGACTTAAAACTGAAGAGTAGATCATGTAATTATGGAGCAATGTGTAACTCATTAATCAGAGACCAGCTAGTCATGGGCAGCAGAAATATAAGGGTTAAAGAACGCTTGCTCAGAGAGAAAGATTTAACACTGGAAAAGGCAGTAGAAATTTGTCAAAGTTCAGAGGCAGCACAGGAACAAGTGCGCACACTCTGCCACAGTACAGCAGCAACACCAGTAATGTCAGTTACAGTGGGGAAAAACAAAGTGCATCCACATTATGAAAATAAAATGAAAGGAAAAAGTTTTATCACACAAACAGCAAATTCTCAGCCTGAATCAGACTGGCTATGTACCAGATGTGGAAAGCAGCATGGCATAAGACAATGTCAGGCTTATGGGCAAATCTGCAGAAAATGTGGAAAAAGGAATCACTTTCAAAAGATGTGTAAAGCTAAAAAAAAACGGTTCACATTGTTGACCAGTCAGAAAGTGAGGAATCAGAAGAATTCTTTATTGGAATACTTGACTTAACCAAAGCTACAGATAAGGAGTGGGTCATTGAAGCTATTACAAATGGCACTAATATTGCTTACAAAGTAGATACAGGTGCACAAGCTAATTTGATGCCTGAGAGCAAGTATCACCAATTGAAGAACAAACCAGAACTTCTGAAAAGCTCAGTTAAACTAAAGACATATAATGGGGATTTTATCCCAGTGCTTGGCAAGTGCAGTGTGTTCCTGGAATATGGAAATCAAACGCATAAAATGAACATTCTGGTAGTTCCAGGAAACAAACCAGCTCTACTGGGTCTTCAAATGTGTGAAACTTTAGGACTGATTAAAAGGGTAAATGCCATTGATGGAACTAATAAAGAAGAGGACATAGAACATTTATTAACAGAATATGCTGCAGTATTTGAAGGAATAGGATGTCTTCCAATGCAACATAAAATACAACTAAAAGAAGGTTCTCGTCCAGTAGTGCATGCCATGCGAAATGTTCCAGTTGCTCTAAGGGATCGTCTTAAACTGGAACTTGCCAGGATGGAGGATAAAGGTATTATAAAGAAAATCAAGACACCTACTGAATGGGTTCATTCTATGGTGTTGGTGGAAAAACCGGATGGGGGTCTCAGAATCTGTATTGATCCCAAGGAACTGAATAAAAGCATCTTAAGAGAACACTTCCATTTACCAACAAAACCAGAATTGCTTGGGGAGCTAAGTGGAGCAACTGTATTCAGTAAACTGGATGCATCCTCAGGATTTTGGCAAATTCCACTGGAGGAGGAAAGCATGAAACTCTGCACTTTTAATACTCCTTATGGGAGGTACTGTTACAAACGATTGCCCTTCGGCTTGTGTTCAGCAGCAGAAGTGTTTCATAGTACCATGCAGCAACTTCTTGAACGAATACCAGGCACAACCGTATTCATTGATGATATTCTGATCTGGGGTAAAACCAAGCAAGAACATGATGAAAGGCTAAAGATGGTCTTAGATGTTGCTAAGGAGAATAATTTGAAGTTCAATAAGACAAAGTTTCAATTCAGAAAAACCTCAATTCAATATTTGGGAGAACAACTCAAGGGAGGTGGTGTTTTACCAGACATGAAAAAGATTAAGGCAATTACAGAAATGCCACAGCCAGAAAATAAGCAAGATATACAACACTTACTAGGAATGGTGAATTACCTTGGCAAGTTCATACCTAATTTACCAGACAAAACTGTACTAATGCGACAACTACTCAGAAAAAACTATGCCTGGGAATGGTCAGAGAATCACCAGAAAGAATGGAAGTTTTTGAAGGACATGCTTACTACTGCACCAACTCTGCAATTCTTTGATCCAACAGCAAAAACAAAGTTGTCAACTGATGCTTCACAAAATGGATTGGGAGCAGTTCTATTTCAAAATCAAGGCTCGGGATGGATGCCTGTGGCTTATGCATCTAGGGCATTGACAGATACTGAAAAATCATATGCTCAAATTGAAAAGGAAACACTGGGACTAGTTTACGGATGTGAAAAATTTCATGTTTATTTGTATAGAAGAGTATTTTCAGCAGAAACGGATCACAAACCTTTGATTCACATCTACCAAAAGGGCTTGATAGATGCACCTCCAAGAATTCAACGTTTGTTGCTAAGACTTCAAAGGTATGACTTCACCTTGGATTTTATACCTGGCAAGGAGTTGGTGGTAGCGGATGCTCTGTCACAAGCTTACTTACCATTTAACAATGAGGACTTACAGTTGCAGAAAGAGGTGACTGTTCATGTCAATCTGATCTTGAAGACAGCCCCGTTTAGTTATGCAATGTGGGCAGCAATAGAACAGGCTACAGAAACAGATGCTCTTTTAAGTCAAGTGAAGAAAGCAGTTTCTAGTGGCAAATCTAAGACACTAATGCCATCTCTGTATAGACCATACATTTCTGAAATTTCTTTGATAAAAGGGGTACTTTTGAAAGGACAAAAGATAATTGTACCAGCGAGTTTGCAAAGTCAAATACTGAAAAGACTACATGAAGGTCATTCAGGTATAGAAAAGACAAAAAGACGAGCTAGAGACATTTTGTACTGGCCAAATATGAATGAAAACTTTGAGACAATGATCACTCAATGCCGGACTTGCCAAAAATTCAGACCTCAGTTACCTAAAGAGCCTATACTGGATACGGACTTCCCGTTGGCACCCTGGGAAAAGTCAGGAATGGACTTGTTTGTTTTCAAAAATTAGCATTATATCTTAGTAATGGATTACTTCTCTAATTACCCAGAGATAGCATTATTGGAAGATGAGTCAGCATGTACAGTGATCAAAAAAGTAAAAGCAATTTTGGCGAGACATGGCATTCCAAGAGTAATAATATCAGACAATGGTCCTCAATTCAATTGTAGAGAGTTTAGGGTTTTTGCCAGTACCTATGAATTTGAACATCGAACATCCAGCCCGGGATATCCACAAGCAAATGGATTAGCAGAAGCTGGAGTAAAAATAGTGAAAAACATACTTCGTAAAGCAACAGATGCAGACGAGGATCCATGTCTGGCTCTTCTTAGCTATAGGGGAAGTCACCGGCAGAATTATTGTTTGGCAGACAGCTGGTCACACGAGTACCAGTTGTGAAACCTTGGAAAAGGTTCCCACAAAAACATGTAATAGAAACCAAATTGAAACTCAGAGAAAAAAGGAATGAATACTATGACCGAGCTGCAAAGCCTTTGGAGAATCTTCAGGTACAAACTCCTGTGCAAGTACAAGGTTCAAACAGCTGGAATACTGAAGGGACAGTTATCCAGCAATATTCTCCAAGATCGTATGTAGTTCAAACCAATGATGGGCAATGTTTACGTAGGAATCGTAGACATTTGATGGCTATTCCATCAGTTCACAACAATTCGGCAGTGAAGGAAACCTGTGAGGATACATTGAACACTCCATTGCAGCTGGAGAATGAAGATGCCAGAGAAACTTTGCAAAGCTCGACTGACTTGCCTGCCAGTGATGCAATGCAAACAAGGTCAGGTCGATATATCAAAAAACCTAATCGTCTAATTGAACAATGTTAAAAGGGACTGAAGTTTTTTCACATAGACTACAGTTAAAAAAAAAAAAAAAATGTACTTTAAGTTTTCTGTTGTTTAAAAAGAAAAGAAAAAGGGAAATGTGTGATATTGAGATTATCAGTTGGTATGAACCATATCAACCTGTTGTTATGTGCACAATGGTAGAGTCAGGAAGTGCCTCTTGCATAGTGTGTGTGTGTATAGCATTCTTAATAAAGTTTACAGTTATGAAGACCTGTGCTTGATCTCCTTATATAAACTAAGATAAAACAGAGGATAGCTTGGACATACAGAGGGTAGCTAGGACATACAGAGGGTAACTAGGACATACAGAGGGTAGCTAGGACATACAGAGGGTATTTAGGACATACAGAGGGTAGATGGAACATACAGAGGATAGCTGAGACATACAGAGGATAACTAGGATATACAGAGGGTAACTAGGACTTACAGAGGGTGTGTGATATTGAGATTATCAGTTGGTATGAACCATATCAACCTGTTGTTATGTGCACAATGGTAGAGTCAGGAAGTGCCTCTTGCATAGTGTGTGTGTGTATAGCATTCTAAAAGGGACACTGTACCCAAAAAATTTATTTCGTGATTCAGATTGAGCATGAAATTTTAAGCAACTTTCTAATTTACTCCTATTATCAAATTTTCTTCATTCTCTTGGTATCTTTATTTGAAATGCAAGAATATAGGTTTAGATGCCGGCCCATTTTTGGTGAACAACCTGGGTTGTCCTTGCTGATTGGTGGATAAATTCATCCACCAATAAAAAAGTGCTGTCCAGAGTACTGAAACAAAAAAAAAAGCTTAGATGCCTTCTTTTTCAAATAATGATAGCAAGAGAGCGAAGAAAAATTGATAATAGGAGTAAATTAGAAAGTTGCTTAAAATTGAATGCTCTTTCTGAATTACAAAAGAAAAAATTTGGGTACAGTGTCCCTTTAATAAAGTTTACAGTTATGAAGACCTGTGCTTGATCTCCTTATATAAATAAGATAAAACAGAGAGGGAGTAACGGAGCAGTAGCGGGTGAAGCCACCTCGCTGAAATGAGTTTTTGCAGGTTGGGATGTCTGCATTTGTAATTTTTTTTTCCATACTTTTTTATTCAGGTGGGGGGTGGTAACTCCCTGAAATTACTTTTTGCAGGTTGGTATGTCTATATGCAACTACCTGTATCGATTGTTAACTCTCAAACATAAAAATGCAAGTGGCACTAAAGTGTATTGTCACTAGGATTTGCTGTAACAATAAGATTCCAGGAGCCTGCATGGTGAATTTCGCTTAAAAGTGAGACACGACATATACATTAGGTCTTAAAGTTAAAGCATATTAGAAAGTAACGTTCTGGCAATCCATCAATAAAACATGTTGCTCCATCGAGTATTAACTTTTGTTGCCTTTTCAAAGTTTTCACTAATGTTCCTAATACCACGACCTTAGCTGTGCCCATGCAGCATTAGCTTAGTCGACTCGCGAATCTGTCAAACAGAAATACCAATATTTATATAGCGGCTAGTTGCCAAGGAAACGCCGACACGGCTATGCATCTGTCACGTCCTTACGTCATCACGCAGGCTGTGAAGGGTATTGTGGGTATGAAGATGGCAGCCTTGCTGAACGAGTGAGAAAGTGGCCGGCTTCTTGGAAAAGGCAACTCAAACACGAAAATTTGGAACTGGAAAACAACCAGAAATTGTAGCTAGAAGACTCTAGAATACTGACCGGTCGAGGGCAGGTGATGACACAGTTGTAGTATTTACACCTAGTTTAATAAACCATAGATATAGGCTAACACTCATATTTACACAGCCATTGGCCAGTAACAGTGTAAATAGGCACACACACACACAGAACACAAGTAGTATTTATACATGGTGACATGGTGACCCACGCATTATAAACACATATGATTACTCAGACATATAAACACGGCACAGAGTATTTGGGTATGTGTACTTTTGCAGAGAGAGGGATACTAGTCGACCCGGAAACTATATATAAATATGTGCCCACTTTGCAAGACGTCAGGGATCTGCATATCTGTCACATCATAGGGAGGTAGAGATATTTAGTAAGCAAAACAGGATATCTACAATGATCTACACATATGTTGTGGAAAGACAACGTAAGATCCATCTACAGTTTTTAATGAATAAGATAAAACTTTAGTCAGCAGTGATGCACCCCATAGGAATTGTGAAAGAAAAACGTGACACCTGAGTACATGTTTATGAGCTTAAGTACACATGTAGTAAATAATCACATAATAATGAAAATGTTAAAGGGATATGAAACCCAAAATTTTTCTTTCATAATTCTGATATAACATGCAATTTTAAGAAACTTTCTAATTTACTCCTATTATTATAACTTTTTCGTTGTTCTCTTTATTTTAAAAAGCAGGTATGTAAACTTAGGAGCTTGCCCATTTTTGGTTCTGCATCCAGGGTAGTGCTTGCTGATTGGTGGGTAAACGCTACCCAGGGTGCTAAACCAAAAATGGGTCAGCTCCTAAGCTTACATTTCTGATTTTTCAAATAATGAGAACCAAGAAAAAACTATAAATTAGAAAGTTTCTTTAAATTGCATTCTCTATCTCAATTATGAAAGAAAAATTTTGGGTTTCATATCCCTTTAACATTTTGTCTAGTGGACTGCAGTATTCAGCCACTACAATTGCTGTTTATTCTGTGAATTTAGCACAGCTGTGGTTAAACTACCCATGCTACTTTGGATAACTAAAGCAATATACAGTAGTAATTTAACCCTTTGAATACTCATAATGTGTATCAGTCATTTAAACCCTTTATTGCCTGTGTAGTCAAGGGATCAATCAAGACAATGCATTTTTCAAAATCTAGTAGTCAGCCCAAACTTGTGTGTAAAAGAAAATAAATATAAAAAAATGTGTTTTTAATATCATTATTATTTCAAATTATATGTTTGCTTACCAGTAATACAAAACATTGTGATGTAATTCCTTGGTTCCCAACAGAATGCACATTGATTAAACCTCTTGGTTGGCAGTGATAAATACAACTGCAATTCAGCACTTGCCAGAAGCACAAACCAAAAAAGACAGATAACCCCTTGAGTACCAGAAATGTCTCGATTTCCCCAAACACACTAGTTAGTAGTGAATTAACCCTTGATTGGCAGGGTTTAGTAATTGCTGTGTAATATGTAGCAGCAGTTTTATCTTCTAACCTTGTTCCGGTCACAGCGTTCTGTCACTGATGTGCTGCCACCCTTGAAATCACTTCTTGTGAGGATGAGGAGAGTACTGATCCTGGCTGCTGTCTATGCTAATAACAAATGCCAGGACTAAAGAACATTTTATTGATTTACCTACTATCTGGTATTTGCTGAGACCTGATGTATGTATGCATATACTCATACATACCACATAATAAATATTAACATACAAGTGTATTGCATTGCTTGAGCGTTTGATACACAACAGCATGTGATAGCTATATATTATTTAGCTCACAGGTGCATAAAAAGCCACAGAAAGAAATCTGACCCCCCTTGCTCCTAAAGTTTGGGTCTCTTTCCTAGATTCTAAAAGAGATATTTTTACATAAAGAGTAACAAAGACTAAGTTATTGGAATCTGTATACCCACACTAACACATATTTTGGGCACAGTTAGCCTATAGATAGTTACACTGGCCTAGACAGAAAATGAAAAAGCATTGCACACAGTTTGAAAGAATTTTAGGCCAAAGGAGATACGCAGTCACACTGACCTAAGACTTAAACAGTATAAAAACAGTCACACCAACGTTATACATAGGCAATATATATGCACATATAAGCATTACAGAATGGAATATGAATTATCAGAAGTGGATTTACGTTCAATAATTTTATCAAACACACAATATTATGTAGACTGCTTTTTGGCATGTATACCATCATTACCAAATCAGCATTGGGTTTAAACAGTTGCTTGTTAGTTTGCTATGGAGATATTTGTTTGTTTTTTCCCATTGCTATTTATAATACAATTTGATGTTTGAAGGTAAAACTTTTTTTATTATTAATTGAAGGAACATAGGACCTGTAATAAGTGTCTGGTTTTGCTACATTGTAAGTGTTGTTTGGTTAGAACTCAGATTTACATTTTCTTCTTTATTTTTTCATAAAATAAAGAAAAAAGAAAGAAAATCCCAATTTAATATTGCATACATGTATTTAGAACATACATAGATAATTGTAAATGTGACCCCCCCCAGAAACTAACTTCAAAATTGAAATGTTTTAAATACAGAAGTATACTTATACAATGTTTTATTTATATTAAAACTCATACCAAACCAGGACTTGTCAAATTTGTTTGAAACTTAAAATCCATCTATCGTTATGTGCTTACATAATGAAATGGTAAGCAAATGAAAATCCTTTTTCTTTCAGTGGTATTTTCCAGAGTGTAAAATGGAGTAGTTCTATTGTTAGCAACTTAACATTTGAATGAAAAATAGTAAGCAAAGGCATTAAATATGTTTTTCTTTTCCTTAAAACCTCGGGTTTATATTGATCAACACGTTGAGACTGTTACAAGCCTTCCCCAGGAGATGGTTTATAAACCTTTTTTTTGAGGTTCAGGATAAATAGAATTTAATTGTATAGATATTATTTTTTGTATAGAGAATGATTAACATTTGTATCTCAGTACAATATTTAAGTGGATAGATTGAAGGATCTTAATCCAAAGATTAAATATTTTAGTTAGATACCTATGGAGTAAGAATATAAGAGATGTAATAGTAAATAGTGAATGCAGAGATAGGTCCAGGGAAGATTCAGAAACAAATGTTTTTGTCAAATTCAAAATTGGCTTCATATCTATGCCTAAATTTCAGTAACTGCAATAACATGATTAAGGGAGAGGTTTTTTTATTCTTAGACTGGTCAAACATTTAAAATTCCAGGTTTCTATACTTGCAATACAGAATTTGTAATATATTTAAGTGTCCTTGCTCTAAGGTGTAGATAGGAGAGTCGACCCGTAGGAATCATTGAACACAAATCCAACATTAGACAAAATGACAGACAAGCTCCAGTATTTAAAGGGATAGTAAACCCCAAAATTTTATTTTATGATTCAGATAGAACATACAATTTGAAACAACTTTCCAATTAAATTCTATTATCACCTTTTCTTCATTCTCTTGTTATCCATTGCTGAAGGGACAGCATTGCACTATTGGCAGGAAGCTGAAAATATCTATTTAGCCACTCACAAGAGACAAATGTGTGCAGGCACCAATAAGCAGCAGCTCCCACTAGTGTATGATGTGTGCGTATTCATATTTTAACAAGGGATACTAAGAGAACAAAGCACATTTGAAAATAGGAGTGAATTTAAAGGTTTCTTAAAATGACATGCTCTATCTGAATCATGCAAGTATAATTTAACTTTCCTATACCTTTAACCTTTTTGTAGAAGTATTACGTACAGTTTCACAACTTTGATTTCAGGTTATTGAACATATTATGAGACCTTGAAAAGGATGTGATAGTCAAACTATTGAAAGCTATAGAGACCTTTGCGTAAATTACAAACCATTATTCCAGTAGGCATGAATAGACCTAAATTGGAGTTCATGTTTATAATATATTTCCCCAGATTAAGAGGAATATACAAAATAACTACTTTGTAATTGTGATGATGTATCCAAATATGTATTTTGTGTGAAGTCTTTTTTGTATATTGCTGTATTAGGTCTGTCATTTTTAAAGAGAACCACTAGATGGAGCTAGATAGGAATACATACTATGTACTGTATAGTTAAAGGAACATTAACCCCTTAATGACCACAGCACTTTTCCATTTTCTGTCCGTTTGGGACCAAGGCTATTTTTACATTTTTGAGGTGTTTGTGTTTAGCTGTAATTTTCCTCTTACTCATTTACTGTACCCACACATATTATATACCGTTTTTCTCGCCATTAAATGGACTTTCTAAAGATACCATTATTTTCATCATATCTTATAATTTACTATAAATTTTTTTATAAAATATGAGGAAAAAATGGAAAAAAAAAACACTTTTTCTAACTTTGACCCCCAAAATCTGTTACACATCTACAACCACCAAAAAACACCCATGCTAAATAGTTTCTAAATTTTGTCCTGATTTTAGAAATACCCAATGTTTACATGTTCTTTGCTTTTTTTGTAAACTATAGGGCCATAAATACAAGTAGCACTTTGCTATTTCCAAACCGTTTCTTTTCAAAATTGGCGACAGTTACATTAGAACACTAATATCTTTCAGGAATCTCTGAATAGCCATTGACATGTATATATTTTTTTTTAGTAGACAACCCAAAGTATTGATCTAGGCCCATTTTAGTATATTTCATGCCACCATTTCACCGCCAAATGCAATCAAATACAAAAAATCGTTCACTTCTCACAAATTTTTTCACAAACTTTTGGTTTCTAACTTAAATTATTTACAAACAGCTTGTGCAATTATGGCATAAATGGTTGTAAATTCTTCTCTGGGATCCCCTTTGTTCAGAAATAGCAGACATATATGACTTTGGCGTTGCTTTTTGGTAATTAGAAGGCCGCTAAATGCCACTGCGCACCACACGTGTATTATGCCCAGCAGTGAAGGGGTTAATTAGGGAGCATGTAGGGAGCTTTTTGGGGTAGCTTTAGTGTAGTGTAGTAGACAACCCCAAGTATTGATCTAGGCCAATTTTGGTATATTTCATGCCACCATTTCACCGCCAAATGCGATCAAATAAAAAAAAAACGTTAATTTTTTCTCAATTTTAGGTTTCTCACTGAAATTATTTTCAGAAATAGCAGACATATATGGCTTTGGCATTGCTTTTTGGTAATTAGAAGGCCTCTAAATGCCGCTGCGCATCACACGTGTATTATGGCTAGCAGTGAAGGGGTTAATTATGTAGCTTGTAGGGAGCTTGCAGGGTTAATTTTAGCTTTAGTGTAGAGCTCAGCCTCCCACCTGAAACATCAGACCCCCTGATCCCTCCCAAACAGCTCTCTTCCCTCCCCCACCCCACAATTGTCCCCGCCATCTTAAGTACTGGCAGAAATTCTGCCAGTACTAAAATAAAAGGTATTTGGCCCTTTTTTTTTTTTTTTTAAAAAAAAAAAGCATATTTACATATGCTGATGTGTAGGATCCCCCCTTAGACCCCAACCTCACTGATCCCCCACCAAACAGCTCTCTAACCCTTCCCCTCTGCCTTAATGGGCGCCATCTTGGGTACTGGCAGCTGTCTGCCAGTACCCAGTTTTGTAACAAAATGTGCCTTTTGTTTTAAAAAAATGCCCTTTTCTGTAGTGTAGCTTTCCCCCCCACCAAGACCAACCCCCAACCCCTTCCAGGTCCCTTAGATTACATTTTTAATTGGCCATTTATTATTTTTTTTTAAGCTTTTAACTTTTTTTTTTTCTGTAGTGTAGCGGTTCCCACCCGCTCCCGCCCCGTGCACGAGCCCGCCCGCCACCCCCCGTTGCACGCGCGCGCTCCCGTGCACGCCCCCGTAGATCCCGCCCCCGATCCCGCCCCCCTCCACTTCACACAGAGCACCGATGGCCGCCCACCCGCCTCCCACGTAAGCTCCCACCCACCAACGATACCGGCCATCGATGTCCGGTGCAGAGAGGGCCACAGAGTGGCTCTCTCTGCATTGGATGGCCAAGGGGGGTTATTGCAGGATGCCTCCATATCGAGGCATCACTGCAATAACCGGAAAGCAGCTGGAAGCGAGCAGGATCGCTTCCAGCTGCTTTCCAGACCAAGGACGTACGCCACACGTCATCGGTCATTAACTGTATTTTTTTTGAGGACGTGTGGCGTACGTCCTTGATCGTTAAGGGGTTAAACACTAAATAAATGCTAGGTAGAATGATGTATTCAAAGAAAATATTAGTCTGAGAATAACATGTATATGTATTTTTTTAAAGTTTCAATAGCTGTTAAAATAAAGACAAAATAAGTGTAAAGTTTTAGTGTCTATAAAACAGTGGGGGCTTCCATGTTGTAACACTTTGGTTACCTTCTCTGCTGTGGCCAATTAGGGACAGTTATAAATAGGTCACACTTCCATTTCTAACAGGAACTAAATAGGTCACAATTTCAAAATTATATATATATATATATATATATATATATATATATATATATATATATATATATATATATATATATATATATATATCCTTTTTATATTACCATCTCCAAGTGTTTAATGTACCTTTTAATGCATTTGATTGAGATAACCACCCAGTATGGGTATATAAAATTAGTGTTTTTTAGATGGTAGAATATAGCTTGATTAAGGTCAGGTAGACCAAAACGTTTGTAAAGGTGATGCTCTAAATAAATTCTTTGTAATAAATGAAGAAGTGATGCTGCTACTCTTTTGGAATACTATTATTTGTGTGTCACTGCAAATATAATTAGAACACTTCTGAATAAATGATCTGTTCATCAAATATTTCAATAAGGAAATATAGTACGAACAAGGCTTTTCATAAAGGGTAAAATAAGTAGAATTCAGGTATTTATTTACAAAGTAACACAAAGGCCATTGAAATTATAGTACACGTTTTGTAGACTAGAATAAGCACTCTATAACAAACAGGTGGAAGTTTGCAGACAGTCTGGGGTGGAGTCTATTTGTGTCCCACCTTTGTGTACTAATTTGTAAGTTTTATTTAATCATAATGTTATGTTGGTTACAGCAGTACTATTCTCTCTGCTGTTCTTTTTTTGCACTCACAAGTACCACTGGATTTGAATTTGCTACCCATTTGGTTTTTATGAGGAACACCTATATTACAGACAAGATCAGTGTACGGAGTGGGTCCAGTTGTATTTGTTTTATATATATTTTATGGTATTGATATTTTCTTTTATGTTTGTAAACGCCTGGTGTAGATCTGTGGTCTTTGACAATATGGCAGAATTTGTGTTTTTAGGTGCCAAATAATATATTTTTTTTTTTATAGGGATGAATGTGTGTAGAAGATTAAAAAATGTTTGAGACAAAACCCAAACTATAACTAAACTATAAAGAAATAACCATGGTTATTGATGATGTAATATGTAAGTTGCAAGTGGGGAAAAGAATAAAATCTAACATATTTTGTCTGATATACACTGAGTGCTGTTTTGTGTACTTTTGTACACATCAAAGCCCCTTTTCATGTATACCACAAATCAATTGTTATCTTGTACATACGTGATTTAAAATCTAGATGACAACTTGTCATCTAAGCATCATCTTGTTGCAAAACAGCATAATAATATAGTGCTGTTCAATCCCCTACCATATCAGATTATAGTAATAAGGGCAAATGTTATCATAGGTTGTGTGCATCACTGCGGTGTGAAAAGCAAGAATGGATGTCTTGGTTTATTTTTCAGATCTCTTACATTAAAGCCAATGTTATGCATAGCATATATTGACAGTTAAGCACTACATTGCAAAAATCGATCAAAATACATATTTTATAGTAATTTAAGCTTGTTTCTTTAGTGAAAACCTTGTTGAGTATTTTTACCTGTTCCATTGCTGTGGTTAGTAAGAAGCCATATGTAAATTCACTCCTATGCTTAATATCTAAGCAACCAATATATTTTAGTGCCACTCAATTTACGTTATACATCCCAGCCTCTCTGGTAGGAGTGGAAAAAGTACAATTTTAGGAGGCAAAAAAACTTTTTTTATCCTATACTTAAATATTAATTAGCGTGTCATATTGTTTTTGTGTTTTCAGTTCTTTGTAGGTTTAAAAAAAAAAAGTTCAAATTGGTGACAGCACCACTTGCTTGTATAAAAGTGCAAAATCTTTATTATAGGAGTTATCCCCAGACAACAAACCTACGGCTACTTTTCAAGATACAAACGCTTTAAGGGCAGTCTACTTGAAAATTGTTAATGTTTAAAAAGATAGATAATCCCTTTATTACCCGTTCCTCAGTTTTGCATAACCAACACTATTACATTAATATACTTTTTACCTCTGATTACCTTATGTCAGTGCTTTTTACAAACGCGCATTTCAGCCAATTAGTGCTGGTTCCTGCATAACCATTCTCATTCTCCACAGGAGTGAGCAAAATGTTATTTATATGACACACATGAACTAGCACTATCTGGCTGTGTGCAAGATTGTAAAAAACACAGAGATTAAAAGGCGGCCTGCAGGGACTTAGAAACAGTCAGATGTTTAGTGGTTATAAACTATATTAATATCACAATGTTGTTTATGCAAAGCTGGGTGGGGAATGGGTAGTAAGGGTTTTTTTAACTTTTTAAACCAAAAAAATATCAAGTAGACTGTCCCTTTAATCATGCTGATTCAAGTTAGCAAAACACATTCTTAAATACTCTAAATACAATGATACACAGTCTTAACTGAATATGGTGCTCCATCTTAATCACAGAAACAAAAATGAATATATTATTAGACTTAATCTGTTCTTGAGGTACCCAAATATGTTGTCTTTTTTACTTCCTCTTGTTTGCTATTAATATCCTCAGACTTTGTTATATAGGTGAGACCACCCACAGTGCTGATTTGTCTCTGAGTTTAATGAAGATAGTGATAAAATGCATAAAGTTATTAAAAATAATTGGCAGATGCGGGAGGTAGATTGAAGATTATTATACCTGTTAAGCTAATTGGGTGAATTATTTGTTAAACATGCGGTGTGGGCTTTGTTGTATCTGTAAGACCATCCTCACTGAGACAGAAAGGATTGTGCAGCCCAAGTCCACAATACGTAATAATACAGGCTGTCAACTTAGGTACCAGGTTATAGTCCATATTCCAAAATTGAGAAGAGTGAGAGATAGAGAGCTCTTGTTGAAGAAATGGAAGTATAGTGGATAAAGTTTTTGGCACATGGCATCCTCGATGTCAGAATAGGGATTATGATCTATATTTTTAAATAATTAAATGGATAGGAAAATCAAAATTAATCTTGCATGATTCAGATAGGGCATGTCATTTTAAGACACTTTTAAATTCACTTCTATTTTCAAATGTGCTTTGTTCTCTTGTTTTCCCTCGTTATAAAAGAATACGTACATATCCTACAATAGTGGGAGCTAGTTGCTGATTGGTGCCTGCACACATCTGTCTCTTGTGATTGGCTAACTAGAAGTGTTCAGCTAGCTGCCAGTAGTGCATTGCTGTTCCTTCAGCGAAAGATAACAAGAAAACTAAAAAACAAATTTGATAATGGAAGTAAATTGAAAAGTTGTTTAAAATTGTACGTTCTATCCAAATCATGAAAACTATTTTTGTGGTTTCCTCCCTTTAAATAATTGTTTTAAGATTGTTGGTTTTAGATATTTGCATTCAATAGTTTTGCCTACTGCCAAATGCGGAAGAAGGCGGTTGCTTGCAGCATTCAGCCCTTTTCTGAGCCAGATTTATTCTTGTAAAGTGCAACACACTAAATCCAGATCTTAGTGTGTTGCACTTTCACAAGAATAAATCCGGCCCCGAAAAGAGACAAATGCTACCGCCTTCCTCCGCATTCAGCAGTGAACAAAACTGCTGACTGCACATGTCTTTAATATGGTACAAATTGATCTTTAGTAAGACATAAATTTCTTTCATGTAATTGGCAAGAGTCCATGAGCTAGTGACGCATGGGATATACAATCCTACCAGGAGGGGCAAAGTTTCCCAAACCTCAAAATGCCTATAAATACACCCCTCACCACACCCACAATTCAGTTTTACAAACTTTGCCTCTTATGGAAGTGGGGAAGTAAGTTTGTGCTAAGATTTCTACGTTGATATGCGTTTCTCAGCATTTTGAAACACGATTCCTCTGAGTACAGTGAATGTCAGAGGGATGTGAAGGGAGTATCACCTATTGAATGCAATGGTTTTCCTCACGGGAGATCTATTTCATAGGTTCTCTGTTATCGGTCGTAGAGCTTCATCTCCTACCTCCCTTTTTAGATCGACGATATACTCTCATATTCCATTACCTCTACTGATAGCCAAACCAGTACTGAAACGGTTATCTGCTATATGTGGATGAGTGTCTTTTGGTAAGTATGTCTTCATTACTTAAGACACTCTCAGCTATGGTTTGGCACTTTATATATTTATATAAAGTTCTAAATATATGTATTGTACTTATATTTGCCATGATTCAGGTTTTCAGTATATTTCCTTTTGGAGACTGTCAGTTTCATATCTGGGAAATACATTTTATAGGGAAAATGTATTTCTTACCTGGGGTATAGTCTTTTTTTTTTTTCAATTGACTGTCATTTTAAATTCGCTGGCAGAATTAGGCTCGCGAGGGCGCAAAATACCAAAATATATTGCGTCATTTTTGGCGCGAGATTTTACGTTCGATGATGCAAATTCGTCACGGCATCTTAGTTGATGCAGAGTCCTTTCACAAGGTTGTGTCTTCAATGACGTGAGTGTGTAATTTCCGGATGTTGTTGGAACCAAAAAAATAATTTCTGCAATTTCTATGGCTGATGTTGCAGCTGCATCAACTTTTTGGTTGGGAAAATTTAGTGCAACAAGAATTGGATTCTGATTTGTCTAGCATTGTTAGCTTGCTTCAACATGCTAATCATTTTATTTGTGATGCCATTTTTGATATCATCAAAATCAATGTTAAATCTATGTCTTTAGTTATTTTAGCTAGAAGAGCTTTGTGGCTTAAATCTTGGAATGCTGACATGACTTCTAAGTCCAGATTGCTATCTCTTTGTTTCCAAGCTAATAAGTTATTTGGTTCTTAGTCGGATTCCATTATTTGAACTGTCACTGGAGGGAAGGGAGTTTTTTTGCCTCAGGATAAAAGACCGAAGGGTAAATCTAAAGCTTCTAAGCGTTTTCGTTCCTTTCGACAAAATAAGGAAAAGAAACCTAATCCTTCCCCCAAGGAATCTGTTTCCAATTGGAAACATTCTTCAAATTGGAATAAATCCAAGCCATTTAAGATACCAATGACTGCCCTCAAGTCCGCATGAAGGTGGGGCCCTCATTCCAGCTCAGCTGGTAGGGGGCAGATTAAGATTTTTCAAGGATATTTGGACAAATTCTTTTCTGTAATCAGAGAGTGGGTATTGCGGTGTTTCCTTATTTGGACGATATCTTGGTACTAGCTCAGTCTTTACGTTCTGCAGAATCTCACATGAATTAACCTAGTGTTGTTTCTTCTGAAACATGGTTGGAGGATCAATTTACCAAAAAGTTCTTTGATTCCTCAGACAAGGGTCACCTTTTTAGGTTTCCAGATAGATTCAGTGTCCATGACTCTGTCTCTAACAGACAAGAGATGTTTAAAATTGGTTGCAGCCTTTCGGAACCTTCAGACTCAGTCATTACCTTCAGTAGCTATGTGCATGGAAGTTTTAGGTCTCATGACTGCAGCATCGGATGCGATCCCCTTTGCTTGTTTTCATATGAGACCTCTCCAGCTTGGTATGCTGAACCAATGGTGCAGGGATTATAGAAGGATATCACAATTAATATCCTTAAATCCCAATATTCGACTATCTCTGACTTGGTGGTTAGATCACCATCGTATAGTTCTAGGGGCCTCTTTTGTTCGTCCAGCCTAGACTGTGATCACAACAAATGCGAGTCTTTCAAGTTGGGGAGCTGTTTGGGGATCTCTGACAGCACAAGGGGTTTGGAAATCTCAAGAGGCGAGATTACCAATCAATATTTTGGAACTCCATGCGATTTTCAGGGCTCTTCAGATTTGGCCTCTTCTGAAGAGAGAACCATTAATTTGTTTTCAGACAGACAATATCACAACTGTGGCATATGTCAATCATCAGGGTGGGATTCACAGTCCCCAAGCTATGAAAGAAGTATCTCGGATACTTGCTTGGGCGGAATCCAGCTCCTGTCTAATTTCTGCGGTTCATATCCCAGGTATAGACCATTGGGAAGCGGATTATCTCAGCCGTCAGACTTTACATCCGGGGGAGTGGTCCCTCCATCCAGATGTGTTTTATCAGGTTGTTCAGATGTGGCGTCTTCCAGAAATATATTTCATGGCTTCTCATCTAAACAAGAAATTTCCCAGGTACCTGTCCAGGGATCCTCAGGCGGAAGCAGTGGATGCGTTGACACTTCCTTGGTGTTATAAACCTGCTTATATTTTCCTGCCTTTTGTTCTTCCAAGAGTGATCTCCAAAATCATTATGGAGCAATCATTTGTGCTGCTGGGGGCTCCAGCATGGCCTCACAGGTTTTGGTATGCCAATCTTGTTCGGATGTCCAGTTGCCAACTTTGGCCACTTTCATTAAGACTGGACCTTCTGTCTCAAGGTCCGTTTTTCCATCAGGATCTCAAATCATTAAATTTGAAGGTATGGAAATTGAACGCTTAGTGCTTAGTCATAGAGGTTTCTCAGATTCTGTGATTAATACTATGTTGCAGGCTCGTAAATCTGTTTCTAGAAAGATTTATTATCGAGTTTGGAAGACTTGCATTTCATGGTGTTCCCCTCATAAATTCTCTTGGCATTCTTTTAGAATTCCTATAATTGTACAGTTTCTTCAGGCTGGTTTGGATAAGGGTTTGTCTGCAAGTTCTTTGAAGGGACAAATCTCTGCTCTTTCTGTTTTATTTCACAGAAAGATTGCTAAGCTTCCTAATATTTACTGTTTTGTTCAGGCTTTGGTTCGTATCAAGCCTGTCATTAAATCAATCTCTCCTCCTTGGAGTCTTAATTTGGTTTTGAGGGCTTTACAGGTTCCTCCATTTGAGCCTATGCATTCTTTGGACATTAAACTACTTTCTTGGAAAGTGTTGTTCCTTTTGGCCATCTCTTCTGCTAGAAGAGTTTCTGAATTATCTGCTCTCTTGTGAATCTCCTTTTCTGATTTTGCATCAGGATAAGGCAGTTTTGCGGACTTCATTTAAATTTTTACCTAAGGTTGTGAATTCTAACAACATTAATAGAGAAATTTTTGTCCCTTGTGTCCTAATCCTAAGAATTCTTTGGATGTGGTGAGAGCTCTGAAATATTATGTTGAAGCTACTAAAGATTTCAGGAAGACTTCTAGTCTATTTGTTATTGTTGTTGTTTTCTGGTTCTAGGAATGGTCAGAAGACTTCTGCTGTTTCCTTGGCATCGTGGTTACAGCTTTTGATTCATCAAGCTTATTTGGAGTCGGGCCTATCCCCGCCTCAGAAAATTACAGCTCATTCTACTATATCAGTCTCCACTTCGTGGTCTTTTAGGAATGAAGCTTCAGTTGATCAGATTTGCAAAGCAGCAACTTGGTTTTCTTTGCATACATTTACTAAATTCTACTGTTTTGATGTATTTGCTTCTTCTGAAGCAGTTTTTGGTAGAAAAGTTCTTCAGGCAGCCGTTTCAGTTTGATTCTTCTGCTTATGTTTTAAGTTTTTTCCTTTAATTTATGAGAATAAACTTATATTTTGGGTTGTGGATAATTTTCTTCAGCGAAATATGGCTGTTTTTATCTCTTCCTCTCTAGTGACTCTTGCGTGGAGTTCCACATCTTGGGTATTGCTATCCCATACGTCACTAGCTCATGGACTCTTGGCAATTACATGAGAGAAAACATAGAGATACTGATTAGAGTATCTCTATAGCCCAGAATATAGCTATAACAATTTTTAGGTGGTATCGCGTATAACACTTATTGTCACTCACAGTTTAACACCCCGGCTTGTCCAACCCTAATTGCTTTGACTCTTTTTTTTTTTTCTTCTCTCTTTTTTTTCCCATCTCCCCCCAACACCATACACCAATCCCTCACCTTCCACGCTCACTATCCCCACCTTGCTGTGTTTTTGTTTATTCTTTTCCCTAGCTTGGGTTTTGTTTTTCTTTCCACTTTATCACTTGCACTTCACTCTCTTGATAGTGCTTTCACTACCCTAATTTCACATGGACAAATATGTCACATTCTAAACCTAACTCACCAGCGATGCCACCTAAGCAAAAAGACAAAAGGGATAAACCTAGTGATTTGGAGGCCCATAATGACCCCAATCTGAGCAATGTTGACACGACAGCACTTCTGCATCAAATATCTTTACTTTTCATGCCACAGTTTGAAGGCCTGAAACAAGAAATAGTAAATTTATCGACAGAAATAAAACAGAGAATTCTGGGAATCACTAAGTACAAAATTATTTAATTTCATGGGGGAAAATATAATTATTGCTGGAGACTATAATATGACATTTTCATATGCTTTAGATAGATTCAATAGCAAGTCCACAGATAAGAAGGCCAGAGATACAAAGATACTTTCCAAATTCTGCCAGAAGCTGGCTCTCAAGGATATTTGGCGATTACAGCACCCAGACCATAGGGAATATACATGCGAATCTAAATCATTTAGATCCTTTTCGAGAATAGATTTCTTTCTAATCTCCAATCAAATGATGAGGTCAGATATTAAATCAGATATTAAAGAAATTAAACTATCAGACCATGCAATTATTTTGTTAGAAATTCAGTACAGAGCCCCGCTCCGGAGTAACAATGCACGCTTCTTTTTTCCGCAATATCTTATCCATGATATCAAATTTCGCACATGGCTGCAAGGGAGATGGAAAGAGTTTTTTGACCTCAATAAGAACTATCTGAGTAAACCTGAAATCCTCTGGGAAACTGCAAAGGCAGTTATGAGAGGTGAAATAAAAGCATATCTAATTAGGGACAAGGCCAAAAGGAAACGGAGAGAGGAACAGCTAGCTAATACACTTAAGAACAAATATTCTCGATATATCCAGAATCCCTCCACAGTAAATTGGAATAAATATAAAAATGCAAAAACGGAACGGGACCTTTTCTTTAAGCAATTAATGGTAATCGCAGATCAGAAACAAAAAACTTTCTTTGCAGGAAGTCAGGGTATATCGGCTAGAACATTAGCTAAAATTGTAAAGGTTAGGCAACAGAAAAATTATATTTCAGCCATTAATTATCAAGGTAAAGGATTAATTAAGAGCTCAGAAATAAGAGAGGCGTTCCTAGATTATTTCCAAAAAGTGTATTCCCACACACCAATAGACAAAGTTAATAAAGATTACTTCTGGCAGCAGATTAAATTACCACAGGTTACAGCTCAGGACCTTCAAGTACTTAACGAACCAATCACGTTAAAAGAGATATCGGATGCGATAATAAATTTGAAATCAGGTAAAGCGCCCGGTCCGGATGATCTTCCGGCCGAATTTTATAAACTTCTTCGCGAACAAACTCTCCCTCTTCTCCAGTCTCTATTTAATGAGTACTTTTATTAACAATAAAACACAGTCCTCTTTGTTCTCAGCCTCGCATGTGGTCATGATCCTGAAAAAAGGAAAAGACCCTGAAATGCCAACATCTTATAGACCTATCTCGCTCTTAAATCAGGACTATAAATTGCTGACAGCTATTATCTCTAAGCGACTTAAGAGCTGTTTAGAATACATAATACATCCTGATCAAATGGGGTTTATGACAGGACGTAACCCAGTCAAAAATATTCGGAAAGCACAAATAGTATTGGATTTTTTCGCAAACAAAACATTTCAGAGAGCTCATACTAGACCTGACCGTGCAATTTTAACGGTCGATGCCGAGAAGGCATTCGACTCAATCGGATGGGATCACCTCTTTAGGTCGTTGGAAGGTTTTGGCCTGACAGGCTGTTTCCAGCAGTTTATACAGAGGTTGTATAAAAATCCACTGTCATCAATTATTATTAATGGAGAAACTTCGGACAGATTCCCACTGGGGAGAGGGACTCGACAAGGTTGCCCTTTATCCCCACTTTTATTTAATCTTTCCTTAGAGCCTTTGGCGATATACCTGCGACAGGAAATAAAAGGAATTAGAATAGGCACCCAAAAAATTGTACTCTCGCTCTTCGCAGACTATCTTTTACTGTTTCTTAGTAACAACGCGCAGGCTATACCTCAAGTCCTCCATATATTCAACCTGTTCGGCTCCTTCTCCGGTTACAGGATTAATAATGAAAAATCAGAGCTACTATGGATATACAAACCAAGTAAAGAAGTTATCCACCCTTTCCAGGAAACTAAATGTCTGCGATACCTTGGAGTGCACTTAAGTAGCAATCCTAGGTCATGGTATGAACTGAACTTTCCTAAATGTATAGCAGATATGCAAAATAAGCTGCAGAATTGGTCTAACTTGCTATTAAGTATCTCAGCAAGAATTATGCTTATTAAGACCATTATGTTCCCTAAATTATTCTATTTTCTACAAAACTTTCCTCTTTTGCTCTATAATAAAGACATCTCTCGAATTCAGAGGATCTTTAATAACTTTATTTGGCGTGGGAAGAAGCCACGTATAGCTCTCTCAACCTTAACTCTCCCAAAAATGTATGGGGGCTTGTCGTGTCCGAATATTAGATTCTATAACTATGCGGCGGTGGCGAAGTTCGCGCTTGATTGGATCACCCGAAAAGAACAGGTTACCTGGTATGATCTGGAATCATATTTAATAACCCCTTTCGATCTGAAAGCGATACTTCATAACCCAGTGACGAAACTTCCAGCTAATGTAGCGCAATTCTTTACGTTGAAAGATGTTGTGGGCGCCTGGCAGAGAATTTGTAAAGTATTACAGAGTAATTTTCGTAAATCGCAGTTTCTCCCTTTAACGGGTAATCCCAGTTTTTTGCCAGGTTTGAAGCCATCAGTGTTCTCGGAATGGCCTCAATTCGCTTGGTCAAATGTGCCTAGAAAATAAGTTGACAATAAGGTCCTTTGAGGATTTGAAAGATAAATATAAATTAGCAAACACATCCTTCTTCGCGTATTTGCAGGTAAGCCATTGGATTGGGAACTTGAGGCGGGAAACAGGCCTGGAATTAGAGACTGGAGAATTAGGGAGAATAATTAAATTATACTACGAAGGGAGTAACAAAACTACCCACTTAAATAAAACCTTGATCAACGTTCAAGGTGGTTTAGATATTAACAGATTAGCGGAGAAATGGAAGAAGGTAGCACCTTGGATCGAGAGGGAATGGGTTGCTGGTAGCATGAGATTAGTAACCAAGGCCACAACTTCAGTTAGTTGGCAAGAATCTCATCTTAGGTTATTGAATATGTCATATTTGTCCCCAGCTAGAATTTCTAAGTGGATGGGTACTACAGAGCGAGGTGATTGCCCTAAATGTAGACAAACAATGGCAGATTTAATTCACTGTGTCTGTAAATGCCCTAAAATAGCGCAATTTTGGAATAAAGTGAACTTTTGGTGTAATAAACTTTTGGGAAACCAGATACAGATTACACAAAAAGAGATACTGTCCCTTTTCAATTATGATTCACCAGCAATTAATTATAGATTCTTGAATGCAATTATATTGGTAGGTAGGAATGTAATATTCACTAACTGGAAAAGCAAGGTTAGGCCGAAGTTCTCAGAATTTTTGAGTAAAGCACAATGCCAAATAGTATTGGAGCAATACAACACGAAAGTCTGCAGTAACAAACAATTGCACCGCTTCTTTGCTAAATGGAAACCTTTAATTTTGGCTCTCCCTATAAGCTCTCAAATACAATTAACATCTGCTTTTAGGAAATCTGAATGGTTTATACAACAGATAGAGGAACATTCCCAAGGATATGGCTACCAGAGCAGGGTAGGCAGTGAGGGGGGGGGGGGGGGGGAAACCAACTTTCCACTTCTTGCTACCTCTCCCCCCCCCCCTTTTTTTTTTTTTTTTTGTCTTTTCCCCTCCCCGTCTATTTTTGTTCCGAGTTATGTACGAGTTTACTACCTTTACCTTGGAATAAGAGGAAAGGTATAAGATTTAGAAACTTAGAATCTCTATGAATAAGAATTTGAAGTAAGAATAAGCCTGATTCTGTGTGTGGTTGCGTTGCAACATGCTAAATATGTTTTAATTGTTACTTAACGCTGATGTTTATGTTGATAATGTTTAAGTTTAACTCGCAATAACGGGATCTGTAAAAATCCAAAATGTGTAAACCAATATGTGTTTGCTATTTACAAAGCTGTAAAGATATTATTTGCCCAATAAAAAGTTATAAATAAATAAAAAAAAAAAAAAAAAAAGTTATTAAAGGGTTAAAAAAAAGGTACCAAAATCAACTGTGGGTGTGTATAATTGTATTTAGAGTGTTTAGGAATGTGTTTGCCTAACTTGAATAAGCATTATTAAAGGGATGTATACACCAATTTTCATGTAACTGCATGTAATAGACACTACTATAAAGAATAATATGCACAGATACTGATATCAAAATCCAATATGAAACCGTTTAAAAACTTACTTAGAAGCTCCTAGTTTAGCACTGTTAAGAAAAGGTTAGCTGGAACACTCAGTGCTAGTGGTTATATAGCACAAAAGCAGAGCCTCCCCCCTTCCTCTGCATATGAAAAGACTCTTTACACAAACAGAAGCAAGCTGGAGTAGGTTTACATCCGTATTCTCCTAAAACTTTGGGGCTTGCTTAGGAGTCTGAAAATCAACGCAATGTTATTTAAAAATAATCAAAATTATACATATAAAAAAACTGTATAGGCTATATAAATGGATCATCTACAAAAAATTTATACAAAGAAAAATCAAGTGTATAATGTCCCTTTAAGGGCTTATAGCCGGAAACATTGCTGCAGTTTGTTTTTTGGGTTAATTCCTATAATAAAGTTTTTGCACTTTTATACATTCACGGTGTGCTGTCACTAATTTTAATTTTTCGTTTTATGTGGATAAGGTAGCGTAGCAGATTCTCCCAGTGATGTGAACACTGAAAATGTATAGTGTTTTTTTTTTATCAATTAGCAAAATGCAAAAGTGAGTAAACGGTAGAAAAATTAGAATCAATTCAATATTGTGTGTGATGACCTTTTGCCTTCAAAATAGCATCAATTCTTCTTGGTACACTTTCAGAAAGTTTAAGGAACTTGGCAGGTACGCTGTTTGAAACATCTTGGAGAACTAACTGCAGTTCTTCTGTGGATTTAGGCAGCCTCAGTCTTCATGTAATCCCAGATAGACTTGATTTCTCTTGTTAAGTGTATCTAGTCCACGGATCATCCATTACTTGTGGGATATTCTCCTTCCCAACAGGAAGTTGCAAGAGGATCACCCACAGCAGAGCTGCTATATAGCTCCTCCCCTCACTGCCATACCTAGTCATTCTCTTGCAACTCTCAACTAAGATGGAGGTCGTAAGAGGACTGTGGTGTTTTATACTTAGTTTATTTCTTCAATCAAAAGAAGAATCTGCCTGCGTTTTCTATGATCTTAGCAGAAGTAACTAAGATCCTTTGCTGTTCTCACATATTCTGAGGAGTGAGGTAACTTCAGAGGGGGAATAGCGTGCAGGTTTTCCTGCAATAAGGTATGTGCAGTTAAAATATTTTTTTAGGGATGGAATTTGCTAGAAAATGCTGCTGATACCGAAGTAATGTAAGTAAAGCCTTAAATGCAGTGATAGCGACTGGTATCAGGCTTATTAATAGAGATACATACTCTTATAAAAGTGTATTTTAAAACGTTTACTGGCATGTTTAATCGTTTTTTACATATGTTTGGTGATAAAACTTATTGGGGCCTAGTTTTTTCCACATGGCTGGCTTGAATTTTGCCTAGAAACAGTTCCTGGAGGCTTCCCACTGTTGTAATATGAGTGGGAGGGGCCTATTTTGGCGTTTTTTTGCACAGCAAAAATTACAGACACAGACATCCAGCTTCTTCCTGCATGATCCAGGACTTCTCTGAAGGGTTCAAAAGTCGTATTGAGGGAGGTAAAAAGCCACAGTAGAGCTATTCAGTTTTTGGTATTAAGGGGTTAATCATCCATTTGCAAGTGGGTGCAATGCTCTGCTAACTTATTACATACACTGTAAAGATTTGGTTAGTGTAACTGCATTTTTTCACTGTTATTTCAAAATTTGGGAAAATTTGTGTTTCTTAAAGGCGCAGTAACGTTTTTTATATTGCTTGTAAACTTGTTTTAAAGTGTTTTCCAAGCTTGCTAGTCTCATTGCTAGTCTGTTTAAACATGTCTGACACAGAGGAACCTACTTGTTCATTATGTTTGAAAGCCATGGTGGAGCCCCATAGGAGAATGTGTATTGATTTCACCTTAAACAGTAAAGATCAGTCTTTATCTATAAAAGAATTATCACCAGAGGGTTCTGTCGAGGGGGAAGTTATGCCGACTAACTCTCCCCACGTGTCAGACCCTTCGCCTCCCGCTCAGGGGACGCACGCTAATATGGCGCCAATTACATCAGGGACGCCCATAGCGATTACCTTGCAGGACATGGCTGCAATCATGAATAATACCCTGTCAGAGGTATTATCTAGATTGCCTGAATTAAGAGGCAAGCGTGATAGCTCTGGGGTTAGGAGAGATACAGAGCGCGCAAATGCTGTTAGAGCCATGTCTGATACTGCGTCACAGTATGCAGAACATGAGGACGGAGAGCTTCAGTCTGTGGGTGACATCTCTGACTCGGGGAAACCTGATTCAGAGATTTCTAATTTTAAATTTAAGCTTGAGAACCTCCGTGTATTGCTTGGGGAGGTATTAGCTGCTCTGAATGACTGTAACACAGTTGCAATTCCAGAGAAATTGTGTAGGCTGGATAGATACTATGCGGTGCCGGTGTGTACTGACGTTTTTCCTATACCTAAAAGGCTTACAGAAATTATTAGCAAGGAGTGGGATAGACCCGGTGTGCCCTTTTCCCCACCTCCTATATTTAGAAAAATGTTTCCAATGGACGCCACTACACGGGACTTATGGCAGACGGTCCCTAAGGTGGAGGGAGCAGTTTCTACTTTAGCAAAGCGTACCACTATCCCGGTTGAGGACAGTTGTGCTTTTTCAGATCCAATGGATAAAAAATTGGAGGGTTACCTTAAGAAAATGTTTATTCAACAAGGTTTTATTTTACAGCCCCTTGCATGCATTGCGCCTGTCACTGCTGTGGCGGCGGCATTCTGGTTTGAGGCCCTGGAAGAGGCCATCCATACAGCTCCATTGAATGAAATTATTGACAAGCTTAGAACGCTTAAGCTAGCTAACTCATTTGTTTCTGATGCCATTGTTCATTTGACTAAACTAACGGCTAAGAATTCCGGATTCGCCATCCAGGCGCGTAGGGCGCTATGGCTTAAATCCTGGTCAGCTGACGTGACTTCAAAGTCTAAATTACTCAACATTCCTTTCAAGGGGCAGACCTTATTCGGGCCTGGCTTGAAGGAAATTATTGCTGACATTACTGGAGGCAAGGGTCATACCCTTCCTCAGGACAGGGCCAAATCAAAGGCCAAACAGTCTAATTTTCGTGCCTTTCGAAATTTCAAGGCAGGAGTAGCATCAACTTCCTCCGCTTCAAAACAAGAGGGAACTGTTGCTCATTCCAGACAGGCCTGGAAACCTAACCAGTCCTAGAACAGGGGCAAGCAGACCAGGAAGCCTGCTGCTGCCCCCAAGACAGCATGATGGAACGGCCCCCTATCCGGAAACGGATCTAGTGGGGGCAGACTTTCTCTCTTCGCCCAGGCGTGGGCAAAAGATGTTCAGGATCCCTGGGCGTTGGAGATCATATCTCAGGGATATCTTCTGGATTTCAAAGCTTCTCCACAAGGGAGATTTCATCTTTCAAGGTTATCATCAAACCAGATAAAGAAAGAGGCATTCCTAAGCTGTGTGCAAGACCTCCTAGTAATGGGAGTGATCCATCCAGTTCCGCGGACGGAACAAGGACAGGGATTTTATTCAAATCTGTTTGTGGTTCCCAAGAAAGAGGGAACCTTCAGACCAATCTTGGCTCTAAAGATCTTAAACAAATTCCTCAGAGTTCCATCATCCAGAATGGAAACTATTTTGACCATCCTACCCATGATCCAAGAGGGTCAGTACATGACCACAGTGGACTTAAAGGATGCCTACCTTCACATACCGATTCACAAAGATCATCATCGGTTCCTAAGGTTTGCCTTTCTAGACAGGCATTACCAATTTGTAGCTCTTCCCTTCGGGTTGGCCACTGCCCCGAGAATTTTTACAAAGGTTCTGTGCTCACTTCTGGTGGTTCTAGGACCGCGAGGCATAGCGGTTGCTCAGTATCTAGACGACATCCTGATACAGGCGTCAAGCTTTCAAATTGCCAAGTCTCATACAGAGATAGTTCTGGCATTTCTGAGGTCGCATGGGTGGAAAGTGAACGTGGAAAAGAGTTCTCTATCACCACTCGCAAGAGTCTCCTTCCTAGAGACTCTTATAGATTCTGTAGAGAAGAAAATTTACCTGACGGAGTCCAGGTTATCAAAACTTCTAAATGCTTGCCGTGTCCTTCATTCCATTCCACGCCCGTCAGTGGCTCAGTGCATGGAAGTAATCGGCTTAATGGTAGCAGCAATGGACATAGTGCCATTTGCGCGCCTGTATCTCAGACCGCTGCAATTATGCATGCTAAGTCAGTGGAATGGGGATTACTCAGATTTGTCCCCTCTACTAAATCTGGATCAAGAGACCAGAGATTCTCTTCTCTGGTGGCTTTCTCGGGTCCATCTGTCCAAGGGTATGACCTTTCGCAGGCCAGATTGGACGATTGTAACAACAGATGCCAGCCTTCTAGGTTGGGGCGCAGTCTGGAACTCCCTGAAGGCTCAGGGATCGTAAACTCAGGAGGAGAAACTCCTCCCAAAAATATTCTGGAGTTAAGAGCAATATTCAATGCTCTTCTAGCTTGGCCTCAGTTAGCAAATCTGAGGTTCATCAGATTTCAGTCGGACAACATCACGACTGTGGCTTACATTAACCATCAAGAGGAAAAATCAGGAGTTCCCTAGCGATGTTAGAAGTCTCAAAGATAATTCGCTGGTCAGAGTCTCACTCTTGCCACCTGTCAGCGATCCACATCAGGTGTAGAGAACTGGGAGGCGGATTTTCTAAGTCGTCAGACTTTTCATCCGGGGGAGTGGGAACTCCATCCGGAGGTGTTTGCTCAACTGGTCCATTGTTGGGGCAAACCAGAACTGGATCTCATGGCGTCTCGCCAGAACGCCAAGCTTCCTTGGTACGGATCCAAGTCCAGGGACCCGGGAGCAACGCTGATAGATGCTCTAGCAGCTCCTTGGTTCTTCAACCTGGCCTATGTTTCCTCTGCTCCCTCGACTGATTGCCAAAATCAAACAGGAGAGAGCATCGGTGATTCTGATAGCGCCTGCGTGGCCACACAGGACCTGGTATGCAGACCTAGTGGACATGTCATCTTTTCCACCATGGACTCTGCTTCTGAGGCAGGACCTTCTAATACAAGGTCCTTTCAATCATCCAAATCTACTTTCTCTGAGACTGACTGCATGGAGATTGAACGCTTGATTCTATCAAGGCGTGGCTTCTCCAAGTCAGTCATTGATACCTTAATACAGGCTCAGAAGCCTGTCACCAGGAAAATCTATCATAAGATATGGCGTAAATATCTTTATTGGTGTGAATCCAAGAGTTACTCATGGAGTAAGGTTAGGTTTCCTAGGATAGTGTCCTTTCTCCAAGAGGGTTTGGACAAAGGCTTATCAGCTAGTTCTTTAAAAGGACAGATCTCTGCTCTGTCTATTCTTTTGCACAAGCGTCTGGCAGAAGTTCCAGACGTCCAGGCATTTTGTCAGGCTTTGGTTAGGATTAAGCCTGTGTTTAAAACTGTTGCTCCCCCGTGGAGCTTAAACTTGGTTCTTAAAGTTCTTCAGGGAGTTCCGTTTGAACCCCTTCATTCCATTGATATTAAACTTTTATCTTGGAAAGTTCTGTTTTTGATGGCTATTTCCTCGGCTCGAAGAGTCTCTGAGTTATCTGCCTTACATTGTGATTCTCCTTATCTGATTTTTCATTCAGACAAGGTAGTTCTGCATACCAAACCTGGGTTTTTACCTAAGGTGGTTTCTAACAGGAATATCAATCCAAGAGATTGTTGTTCCATCATTGTGTCCTAATCCTTCTTCAAAGAAGGAATGTCTTTTGCATAATCTGGACGTAGTCCGTGCCTTGAAGTTTTACTTACAGGCTACTAAAGATTTTCGTCAAACATCTGCCCTGTTTGTCGTTTACTCTGGACAGAGGAGAGGTCAAAAAGCTTCGGCAACCTCTCTCTCCTTTTGGCTTCGGAGCATAATACGCTTAGCCTATGAGACTGCTGGACAGCAGCCCCCTGAAAGGATTACAGCTCATTCTACTAGAGCTGTGGCTTCCACCTGGGCCTTTAAAAATAAGGCCTGTGTTGAACAGATTTGCAAGGCTGCGACTTGGTCTTCGCTTCACACCTTTTCAAAATTTTACAAATTTGATACTTTTGCTTCTTCGGAGGCTGTTTTTGGGAGAAAGGTTCTACAGGCAGTGGTTCCTTCCGTTTAAGTTCCTGCCTTGTCCCTCCCATCATCCATGTACTTTAGCTTTGGTATTGGTATCCCACAAGTAATGGATGATCCGTGGACTGGATACACCTTACAAGAGAAAACATAATGTATGCTTACCTGATAAATTTATTTCTCTTGTAGTGTATCCAGTCCACGGCCCGCCCTGTCCTTTTAAGGCAGGTCTAAATTTTAATTAAACTACAGTCACCACTGCACCCTATGGTTTCTCCTTTCTCGTCTTGTTTCGGTCGAATGACTGGATATGGCAGTGAGGGGAGGAGCTATATAGCAGCTCTGCTGTGGGTGATCCTCTTGCAACTTCCTGTTGGGAAGGAGAATATCCCACAAGTAATGGATGATCCGTGGACTGGATACACTACAAGAGAAATAAATTTATCAGGTAAGCATAAATTATGTTTTTGAGATTATGCTGAAAATACTTCTTAAAGGGACAGTATACACCATTTTTTATTTAACTGCATGTAATAGACACTACTATAAAGAATAAGATGCACAGATACTGATAAAAATCCAGTATAAAACCGTTTAAAAACTTACTTTGAAGCTCTCGGTTTAGCTCTGTTGAAAAGGATAGCTGGAAAGCCCACTGCAAGTGGGAAATAAGACCCTCCCCCTTCTTTTGCATATGAAAAGACACTTTACACAAACAGGAGCAAACTGGAGTAGGTATCTGTCGGTTTTCTCCTAAAACTTTGGGGCTTGGTTAGGAGTCTGAAAATCAGAGCTGTGTTATTTAAAAATAAGTGAAACGATACATTTTAAAGTCAGCATAAATTATATGCTTTCTAATGAACATTATTAATTCCTAATATACTTGCAATGTAAACCGCAATAGTTATTTTGGAAAATAAGCATCTTGTGATATTATAATTTAATTTATAACTTATCTACGTCTTGAACGCCAACTCCTCCCATCCTTGACTTCCGGTATTGCTTATAGAGCAGTCCCTCCTGCTCTCTTACGTAGGCTTGAATCGCGCTCCCGATGAGACAACAATTTGCGCATGCGTTTTGAAACAGCTGTTAATATGCGCAAAAAATGTATTAACCCCTAAACCGCCGCTCCCGGACCCTGCCGCCACCTAATAAAGTTATTAACCCCTAAACCGCCGCTCCCGGACCCCGCCCCCATCTACCTTAGCTACCCCGCCGCCATCTACCTTAGCTACCCCGCCATCTACCCCATCTACCCCGCCGCCATCTACCCCATCTACCCCGCCGCCATCTACCCCGCCGCCATCTACCTTAGCTACCCCGCCGCCATCTACCCCACCTACCCCGCCGCCATCTACCCCACCTACCCCGCCGCCATCTACCCCACCTACCCCGCCGCCATCTACCCCGCCTACCCCGCCGCCATCTACCTTAGCTACCTCGCCGCCATCTACCTTACCTACCCCCTAAAGTGAGCTCCTACCCCGCCACCATATATTTTAAAAATATTAACTCCTAATGTAATCCCCCTATACCACCGCCACCTATATTAAACACATTAACCCCTAATCTAATCCCCCTACACCGCCGCCTGCTATATTAACTATATTAACCCTAATTATATTAGGGTTAATATAGTTAATATCGTTAATATATAAAGTATAGTAACCCTATCTAACTCTAACATCCCTAACTAAATTCTTATTAAAATAAATCTAATTAATATTATTATTAATTACAATATTCTTATTTAAATCTAAATACTTACCTATAAAATAAACCCTAAGATAGCTACAATGTAATTAATAATTACATTGTAGCGATTTTAGGGTTTATATTTATTTTACAGGCAACTTTGTATTTATTTTAACTAGGTACAATAGCTATTAAATAGTTAATAACTATTTAATAGCTACCTAGTTAAAATAATTACCAATTTACCTGTAAAATAAATCCTAACCTAAGTTACAAATTTCTAAAATACAATAAAATAAACTAAACTAAATAAAGATTTTTAAGCTAATTACACCTATTCTAAGCCCCCTAATAAAATAATAAAGCCCCCCCAAAATAAAAAAATTTCCCTGCCCTATTCTAAATTAAACAAATTCAAAGCTCTTTTACCTTACCAGCCTTTAAAAGGGCCTTTTGCGGCACATGCCCCAAAGAAAACTGCTCTTTTGCCTGTAAAGATAAACACAATACCACCCCCCAACATTACAACCCACCACCCACATACCCCTATTCTAAACCCACCAAAACCCCCCTTAAATAAACCTAACACTACCCCCCTGAAGATCTCCCTACCTTGTAATCACCCAGCCGGGCAGAACTCTTCATCCGATCCGGGCGATGTCCAATCAAGCGGCAGAGAAGTCTTCTTCCATCCGGCGATGTCTTCAATGAAGCGGCAGAGAAGTCTTCAATGAAGCGGCAGAGAAGTCTTCAATGAAGCGGCAGAGAAGTCTTCAATGAAGCGGCAGAGAAGTCTTCAATGAAGCGGCAGAGAAGTCTTCAATGAAGCGGCAGAGAAGTCTTCAATGAAGCGGCAGAGAAGTCTTCAATGAAGCGGCAGAGAAGTCTTCAATGAAGCGGCAGAGAAGTCTTCAATGAAGCGGCAGAGAAGTCTTCAATGAAGCGGCAGAGAAGTCTTCAATGAAGCGGCAGAGAAGTCTTCAATGAAGCGGCAGAGAAGTCTTCTTCCATCCGGGCGAAGTCTTCTTCCAAGTCTTCTTCGAAGTCTTCTTCCATCCGGGCGAAGTCTTCTTCCAAGTCTTCTTCCAAGTCTTCTTCCATCCGGGCGAAGTCTTCTTCCAAGTCTTCTTCCAAGTCTTCTTCCATCCGGGCGAAGTCTTCTTCCAAGTCTTCTTCCATCCGGGCGAAGTCTTCTTCCAAGTCTTCTTCCATCCGGGCGAAGTCTTCTTCCAAGTCTTCTTCCATCCGGGCGAAGTCTTCTTCCAAGTCTTCTTCCATCCGGGCGAAGTCTTCTTCCAAGTCTTCTTCCATCCGGGCGAAGTCTTCTTCCAAGTCTTCTTCCATCCGGGCGAAGTCTTCTTCCAAGTCTTCTTCCATCCGGGCGAAGTCTTCTTCCAAGTCTTCTTCCATCCGGGCGAAGTCTTCTTCCAAGTCTTCTTCCATCCGGGCGAAGTCTTCTTCCAAGTCTTCTTCCATCCGGGCGAAGTCTTCTTCCAAGTCTTCTTCCATCCGGGCGAAGTCTTCTTCCAAGTCTTCTTCCATCCGGGCGAAGTCTTCTTCCAAGTCTTCTTCCATCCGGGCGAAGTCTTCTTCCAAGTCTTCTTCCATCCGGGCGAAGTCTTCTTCCAAGTCTTCTTCCATCCGGGCGAAGTCTTCTTCCAAGTCTTCTTCCATCCGGGCGAAGTCTTCTTCCAAGTCTTCTTCCATCCGGGCGAAGTCTTCTTCCAAGTCTTCTTCCATCCGGGCGAAGTCTTCTTCCAAGTCTTCTTCCATCCGGGCGAAGTCTTCTTCCAAGTCTTCTTCCATCCGGGCGAAGTCTTCTTCCAAGTCTTCTTCCATCCGGGCGAAGTCTTCTTCCAAGTCTTCTTCCATCCGGGCGAAGTCTTCTTCCAAGTCTTCTTCCATCCGGGCGAAGTCTTCTTCCAAGTCTTCTTCCATCCGGGCGAAGTCTTCTTCCAAGTCTTCTTCCATCCGGGCGAAGTCTTCTTCCAAGTCTTCTTCCATCCGGGCGAAGTCTTCTTCCAAGTCTTCTTCCATCCGGGCGAAGTCTTCTTCCAAGTCTTCTTCCATCCGGGCGAAGTCTTCTTCCAAGTCTTCTTCCATCCGGGCGAAGTCTTCTTCCAAGTCTTCTTCCATCCGGGCGAAGTCTTCTTCCAAGTCTTCTTCCATCCGGGCGAAGTCTTCTTCCAAGTCTTCTTCCATCCGGGCGAAGTCTTCTTCCATCTGGGCGAAGTCTTCAAGCAAAGCGGCATCTTCAATCTTCGCTCCTCCGCCGCGGAACATGCATCCGGCACGAAGACTAAATGAGGAATAAGGTACCTTTAAATGACGTCATCCAAGATGGCGTCCGTCGAATTCCGATTGGCTGATAGGATTCTATCAGCCAATCGGAATTAAGGTAGAAAAATATGATTGGCTGATTGAATCAGCCAATCAGATTAACTTGAATGATTGAAGATGCCGCTTTGCTTGAAAACATCGCCGGATGGAAGAAAAGTTTGCCCGGATGGAAGAAGACTTCTCTGCCGCTTCATTGAAGACATCGCCGGATGGAAGAAGACTTCTTTTCCGCTTGATTGGACATCGCCCGGATCGGATGAAGAGTTCTGCCCGGCTGGGTGAATACAAGGTAGGGAGATCTTCAGGGGGGGTAGTGTTAGGTTTATTTAAGGGGGGTTTGGGTGGGTTTAGAATAGGGGTATGTGGGTGGTGGGTTGTAATGTTGGGGGGTGGTATTGTGTTTCTCATTACAGGCAAAAGAGCAGTTTTCTTTGGGGCATGCCCCGCAAAAGGCCCTTTTAAGGGCTGGTAAGGTAAAAGAGCTTTGAACTTTTTAAATTTAGAATAGGGCAGGGAATTTTTTTTATTTTGTGGGGCTTTATTATTTTATTAGGGGGCTTAGAATAGGTGTAATTAGCTTAAAAATCTTATATATTTTTTTTTTTTTTGGTAATTTAGTTTAGTTTAATTTATTGTATTTTAGTTTAGATATTTGTAGTTTATTTAATTTATTGATAGTGTAGGTGTATTTGTAACTTAGGTTAGGATTTATTTTACAGGTAAATTGGTAATTATTTTAACTAGGTAGCTATTAAATAGTAAATAACTATTTAATAGCTATTGTAGCTAGTTAAAATAAATATAAACCCTAAAATCGCTACAATGTAATTATTAATTACATTGTAGCTATTTTAGGGTTTATTTTATAGGTAAGTATTTAGATTTAAATAGGAATATTATAATTAATAATAATATTAATTAGATCTATTTTAATAAGAATTTAGTTAGGGATGTTAGAGTTAGATGGGGTTATTATACATTATATATATATATATATATATATATATATATATATATATATATATATATATATATATATATATATATATATAAACGATATTAACTCTATTAACCCTAATATAATTAGGGTTAATATAGCTGGCGGCGGTGTAGGGGGATTAGATTAGGGGTTAATGTGTTTAATACAGGTGGCGGCGGTGTAGGGGGATTACATTAGGGGTTAATATTTTTAAAATAGATGGTGGCGGGCTTAGGAGCTCACTTTAGGGGGTAGGTAAGGTAGATGGCGGCGGGGTAGATGTGGTAGATGGCGGGATAGCTAAGGTAGATGGCGGCGGGGTAGGTGGGGTAGATGGCGGCGGGGTAGCTAAGGTAGATGGCGACATGGAGGCGGGGTAGATGGGGTAGATGGCGGCGGGGTAGGTAAGGTAGATGGCGGCGGGGTAGATGTGGTAGATGGCGGGATAGCTAAGGTAGATGGCGGCGGGGTAGGTGGGGTAGATGGCGGCGGGGTAGCTAAGATAGATGGCGGCGGGGTAGATGTGGTAGATGGCGGCGGGGTAGATGTGGTAGATGGCGGCGGGGTAGATGTGGTAGATGGCGGCGGGGTAGCTAAGGTAGATGGCGGCGGGGTAGCTAAGATAGATGGCGGCGGGGTAGATGTGGTAGATGGCGGCGGGGTAGCTGTGGTAGATGGCGGCGGGGTAGCTGTGGTAGATGGCGGCGGGGTAGCTGTGGTAGATGGCGGTGGGGTAGATGGCGGCGGGGTAGCTAAGGTAGATGGCGGCGGGGTACAGGAGCGGCGGTTTAGGGGTTAAACACTTTATTAGGGATTGCGGCGGGGGATCGCGGACCGCGGTTGACAGGTAGATAGACATTGCGCATGCGTTAGGTGTTAGGAATTGTTTGCGCATGCGCTACATGTGAACGAGCATGGATTGTCAATGACTATTTGTTAGGGAGCGCATGCGCAGCTTGATCGCGTTACGTGTGCAAAAAGGGGCTGGACGCCACGGGGTATGAGCTATAATTCGTTAAAGGCAATGTCAATCAAATTAGATACGAGGGACAAGATGGCGGGCGGAGGAAGAAAGTAAGCGAAGTAGGGTTATAAATCCTTCGATTATGGTTTTAGTCTTAAATTATAAAAAAATGATTACTTAAACTAACGTTTATTTTAGGTAATTAAGATGAGGAAGAGTGGTGAACGTGACTTGACATTCACTTTAAAAAAAAAAAAAAAAACTTTATGGGCTATATAAATAGATCATCTACAAAACATTTATGCAAAGAAAAAAATTAGTGTATAATGTCCCTTTAATATATTTGTATGCTTGGGGCATGTTCTTATGCTGCTGAATACATCTGGAGCCAAATCAGACTCCTCCTTAATGGTATTGCATGATGGGTAAGTATCTGCCTGTACTTTTCAGCGTTGAGGGTATGAGACCCCTTAGGTGAAAGAGGGAATTATCCTTTTATATATTAGGGGGCATAGTAATGGGAATCACTTGCCCAAAGTATACAATGTTTGAAGTGCACTTTTAGCGTTTCCATAAATCACCTATCAAATATATTTACTTTGAGGTGTAGCCCAAACAGAGTCCCCATCCCTTAAATGCAGCATACAGTCATTTCATGGTGGTGTGGTATCACATTATATTTCTGCAAACTAAAGTTATTTTCTAAAAATGCTTTGTCTGCTGAAAAAATGTGGTATGATTTGCATTTAGTACCCAACCGAACAAAGTTAAAATTAATTTGTAAATGCAATGAGAGGCAACCTACTAAAAACACCTGTAGCTTAGATGTGCAAAAATGGCTCAGCAAAGGATTTATTTTAAAGAAACAGTCTACTGTAAAATAGTTTTTCTTCTTCATGTTTCCAATGACTTCTTATACTAGCTGCAGAGTATTAAATGTTTGATACATTACTTCTTTAGGTTTATTTTCTATAAGTTTGTTATTTGAAACCACAACCCATTTAGATGAGTTAAGCTTGCAGGGAAATCAGATCTGCTTATTTTATCACTTTATGTACACTTAAGGTGCTTCAGTATGTCAAAGCCCAATACTGAGAGAGAACAATTGAAATAATGTATTACTTAACTCTCCTACCTCTCACTGGGAGTGTAATTTCTCCTGCTAGCTATTTTTTGCAGCTTTTTCTATTGCCTATACTTAAGTATAGAAACTTTCAGTATAGGCAAAATCAGCTATTTCAAATGCTGATATAAAGGCAATTGCTATATTTTTAAACAATTTAATACACTCCTGCAGATAAAATGGATAATTGGAAACAGATTAAAGGGGAAAAAAATTAGGGTTAACTGTCCATTTAAAGGGACACTGTACCCAAAAAAATTATTTTGTGATTCAGATAGAGCATGCAATTTTAAGCAACTTTCTAATTTACTCCTATTATCATTTTTTCTTCGTTCTCTTGCTATCTTTATATGAAAAAGAAGGCATCTAAGCTTTTTTTCTTGGTTCAGCACTCTGGACAGCAGTTTTTGATTGGTGGATGAATTTATCCACCAATCAGCAAGGACAACCTAGGTTGTTCACCAAAAATGGGCCGGCATCTAAACTTACATTTTTGCATTTCCAATAAAGATACCAAGAGAATAAAGAACATTTGATAATAGGAGTAAATTAGAAAGTTGCTTAAAATTGCATGCTCTATCTGAATCACGAAAGAAATTTTTTTGGTACAGTGTCCCTTTAAACTAATACAGTTGTATCAGTTGTGCACTTTTTGCTAAGGCTTATTTGCTGATAGCTACTTACTACAGCTGCATTAGTTTTAGGTTCAGTTAAAACCACTTTACCTCACATTTTCTTCAGGAAAACAGGAAAATATTTAAATGTTTGTTTGTATATGATAGAAAAAAATGTGTTGTGTGCCTCTTTAATGGGACATTCGTGACAAAATAGGGTATGCAATTTTAAACTTTCCAATTTGCTTTTATCATCAAATTCGCTTTGTTCTCTTTGTTTTCTTTGTTGAAAGTTAAAACTAGGTAGGCTAATTTCTTAGTCCTTGAAGGTCGCCTCTTCTTTTTTTTTTTTTTTCTTCAAAAGAGCTTTATTGAAGAGAAAAAAAAAACAACAGATAACAATAAGCTGCTAAGTACATATGCAGAAAAATAAACAATGAAATATGAATACATACAAATAAGTCACATCTGCTATGGATTAATATCTGCCGCACTCTTCATCCCTGAGCATACACAAGTAGCCCCCCCATCACACAGGTAGGGAAGACCAGAGCAAATAAAATTTTACAGAACATTTTTCTTTTTTTTTTTGAGATCCTATATAGGAAATAAAGGCCCTCAAGGGAGGGGGAAAGCGATGGACCAAAGAGTAACCTAGGTACCCGTGACTCATGGGATTCCTAGATCATGTAGTAAGAAGAAAGAAAGGGAGGGAGAGAGAGAAAAAAGAAAGAAGAGAAAAGAAAAAAAAAAAGGGAAGGGATTGGAGGGTGAGGGGAAGGGTGTAACTATTGTTGCAGTATCACCAATGTTCTATAATTATATGGATCCGTGCCAAAGGGCCAGAACAATCTCATACTTATCCAATTTATGATTCTTTAGATAAAAATACCTTTCCATAAGAAGCATCTCCTCTACCTGTAAATAACATTCACTTATTGTAGGGGGATTTTGTGATTTCCATTTTTTAGGTATTATTTTCTTGGCGCTGGTTATCATGATTAACATTAGAGCAAGATGAGCCTGGCTTTGAGCCTTTGGTAACTCTAAAAAGAGTAAGATCTCAGGAGAATTCGGGATTGAAATGTTTAGAACCTCAGATATTTTAGTCCTAACCACTTTCCAATAGAGCTCGATTGCCGGGCATGACCACCATATGTGTATTAAGGAGCCGTGACCGCCGCAGCCCCTCCAGCACGAGGGGCTGACAGTCGGGAATATCTTGTTTAGCCTTGTGGGGGTTAAGTACCACCTGCTCATAAATTTTATTTGAGTCTCTTGTATGGCTGCGGAGACAGAGGATCTCTTAACTAGTCGAAATGCCTTAAGCCAGGACTCAGAGTCATAATCTGAACCCAGGTCCTCATTCCATTTCTTTATATAGGATGGGAGGGAATCTGTCCCCTGCTGAACCATCAATCTGTATAACAGAGAGATCAGGTGCCGCAGAACGTTCTCCGCTACACACAGTCTCTCGAAGGGGGTGAGTGTCCTTCCCAGATCTTGTTTGTGTTTATGTCTGGTGATAAAATGTAGCAACTGGCTGTAATTCAGCCAAGAGGCAAATAGCAGGGGCTGCATTTCTTGAAGTGCGGTTTGTGGGATGACCTTTCCATCAACAATAGCTCCAGATATGGAGCCTATCTTCATTTTATAGGGTTTAATTCTGTTGTGACCCATCTTAAAGTATGGAAGTTCAGGGTGTTCAAAAATTGGTGTCAGTGGGGAGTGTAGTGTGGAAATATGTGTAGTCGTAGCTACAGTTGCGTCCCAGTTAATAAAGATTTCCTCCGTTAGATGATATTGCCCAACCGATTTAGGTCGCTGATAGGGAGGGAGCTATGCTAATGAGCTCATGTTATGTATCTTAAAGATCTGTCTATCTAGAGTGATCCATGCTTTATGTTCAGAGTTCTGCGCCCACTCAACCACTCTTTGAAGGCCGATCGCTCTTTTATAAGATGAGAGTTCTGGTAAGCCCAGCCCTCCCTTATCCCTTGGGAGATACATAGTGCGTTTTGGGATCCTAGGCCTGGTATTAGCCCAAATGTACTGCTCAACTATTCTCTGCATTTGATTTAAATACCCCCTGGGAAGTGCAATCGGTAGGGTTTGAAGAAGATATAGAATTCGGGGCAAGATATTCATCTTCACAACCCCTATTCTTCCCAGCCAAGATATACATTTATTCCTCCAAGAGGAAAGATCAGCAACAATAGCACTTCGCAGTGGTATATAGTTGCACTTGAAAAGGTCAGCCGGGTCGGATGTCAAGTTTATACCTAGGTATTTTATGCTGTTATTTGCTAGAGGGAGCTCGTAATTTCGGCACAATTTTTTTATAATTTGTGAATCTGTATTAATATTAAGTAGCTCAGATTTGTTTAAATTGAGCAAAAAGTTGGAAGCACTGCCATACGCTTTAATTTCATTCAGGAGCTCGGGTATGGAGACTGCTGCATTCGTCAGGGTATATAGGACATCGTCCGCGTATAACGCCTGTTTATATTCTGATGTACCTACTTTGATGCCCGTGATAAGTGGATTAGAGCGGACTTTATGGGCCAAAACTTCTATTGACAATGCGAATAGCAATGATGACAGAGGGCAACCCTGTCTGGTGCCGTTGCTGATGTCAAATGTATTCGATAAAGTACCATTAACCCTAATTTTCGCGTTGGGGTTCGAATATAAAGCAAAGACCGAGTGTAGGAATGTTTGTCCAAACCCCATTTTCTCCATGACCCGAAGCAGAAAAGGCCAGCCAACCCTATCAAAGGCCTTCTCTGCGTCGGTGGAGAGGAGCACCGATGGGATATCTTTAATCCTGGCATGATTGATTAGTTGTGCCACCTTGATTGTGTTGTTCCTGGCCTCACGTCCAGGGACAAAACCTACCTGATCGTTGCCGATAAGCTCTTGTAGATATTTATTTATTCTAATCGCTAGAATCTTTGCTAGCAGCTTCATATCTGTATTTATTAGAGAGATGGGTCTAAAATGACCAGGGGAATCTGCAGCCTTACCTGGTTTAGGCAGGACTGTTACATGAGCTTCCAATAGTTCCCGAGACAATTTAGGGTTATCCCGAAGGCCATTAAACAGATCCAAAAGGGGGTTAACTATTATAGCTTTAAATTTTTTATAATATGTTGAGGGGAACCCGCCTGGGCCTGGGCTTTTGCCTCCGGGGCAATTTTTTATTGCATCGAGAAGCTCTTCTGATGTTATTGGGGAGTCTAAAAATTCTGACGCTTCCTTAGTTAGGGTAGGGAGATCAAGGTCCCCCAAGTAGGAGTTGAGAAAACACTCTTGCGGTGATGTTTCGTCCGCGGAGGAAATTGTCGCAGATTTATCATGTATATTATATAGGGCGTGATAGTATCTATGGAACTCATTTGCAATTTGGCTGCTACTGTGTAAGTTACGCCCGTCCGACGATTTGATGTAGTGTATATAGGATTGGAGTCGTCGTTTTTTAAGGGTCCTGGCTAAAATTTTACCCGGCTTGTTTCCCCCCTCGTAGTAATGTTGCTTTAGATGAAGGGCCATTTTTTTGGTGAGCTTCAATTAAGTGTTTTCTAAATTCAAGCTTTACCTCTTTTAATTGATTGTTAGTGTCGTTACATGAGGGATGTGCTTTATGCTTTTTCTCCAGTAGACCTATCTTAGTCTGTAGATCACTATATTTAGCTCTATACTGTTTATTGAGGAATGCCTTATGTTTTATTAGGGATCCTCTGATAACCGCCTTGTGCGCCTCCCAGATTGTAGTCTTAGATGAAGTAGGGTATGTATTAAGGTTAAAATATTCCTGCAGAGTTTTGTTGATATCAATAAGGATTAGGGGGTTATCCAACATAGTTTCATCCAGTCTCCATGTTTGCTGTGTAATGGGAATGTCTGGCCAAAGTATTGAACATGTAACTGGGGCATGATCAGACCATGTTATGTGTCCTATGTTGTTATGATGGGTGATCGAGAGGCCGCAGGAGTCGGTGTAAATGTAATCTATTCTGGAGTAACTATTGTGGGGGATCGAATAGAAAGAATAATCCCTAGAGGTAGGGTGAAGTGTGCGCCATACATCATGTAAAGTAGCATTTTTTAAAATGTCATTTACCTGATCAATCGTGGATGAGGGTGTGCATGTAGTTCCTCGAGAGGTGTCCACTAAGGGGTTAGAAACTAAGTTAAAATCCCCAGCTAAATATGTAATTCCTCTTGAGTGTTCTAGAAGAATGTCAGAGATCTTAGACATAAAGGACTCTTGGCCCTGGCTAGGCGAGTAGATAGATGCTAGTGTCATGTAGTGTCCATATAGTGTACCCACAACAATGATATATCTCCCTTCTGGGTCTCTCTCAGTATGAGTCGTGATGAATGGAATTGATCTGTGGAGTAGGACACCCACCCCTCCTTTCTTACTCTGACCTGAAGCAAAATAAGCAGTAGGGAATTGGGAGTTATGCCATTTAGGCTCTTTACCTTTTTTGTAGTGTGTTTCTTGTACGAGGATTATGTGGCTATGGGATTTGTTTAGTTCTTTAAATGCTATAGTGCGCTTGCCAGGATTGTTCAAACCTTTAGCATTGATAGTGGTAATGTTAATGGAGTGGTCTCCAAATTTGCTAGTTTTGGACTGCATTGTCTGAGCTTGAAAGGGGAGCGGAATGGGAAGGGGAGAGAAAAAAAAAAAAAAAAAAGGGGGAAAATTCACAGAAAGATAAACGGGAACAGAGAACAAAGAAAATATAATATAAGAGAAAAATAGAAATAAAAGTAGACAGTAATTTACTAGAAAAATCTAGACTAGCTAGAGAACATCAGTATCCCACCTGTCTTAAACAGGCTGGAAAAATAAAGTGAGAGGAAAAGTACAGGGAAACAGCCCCGTAACTGACGTAAGTTATAAAATTATTAACATATTAGTAACACATTTAAAACTGTAACTTATCTTAACCTTGCGGTGTCTATCGGGTTCTTACAGGAGCTGAGAGCGAAATAAGCAATTTATCTTGTATCTTAGTGTGGACCATATGGGTGCTGGCGAAGAGGGTTGCTAGAGGGTAAACTTACCCCTAATGGGGATCTGTTTCTGTTGACACTCAATATGCATAAGTTACAGATGTAAATGCCAGTAATGTAGGTCAATTTGAGTATGGGAGTTAGGGACATTACTAGAGCTAGGGGATTATCAACTGTCTTATTTCTTATTTAAAGGGTCTGGGATTTTATTCATAACAGAAAAAATCTAAAATCCTTAATTTTGCCCTTTTTTATAGCAGTCCGCTTTCTGTGGCAATGGTTCATTAATTAGTAGTATAGGCCGTCTAATTTATCCGATCCCCCTTTATCGGCTATAAAGATTTATCTAACATTATGTGTCATGGCGAAAACACCTCCTCTCCAAGGGGGTATTTGTAGATGACAATATGTCAGCTCTTTATCTCATCAGTGCGTAACCTTATATATCAAACATTAGTCTGTAGGGAAACTTTATGGGAGGCGTTTCAGAAGTATATCAATATTATCGCCTAAATGAGATAATCCCTCCCCTCTATATCAACCTTTGCCAGACATTGTCCTTGTTTAATGTGTTAAAGGAAATAGCTCATAACACATCATTACCATACCTCTGATTCCCTTCACCTGTAAAAAAAACAAACAAGTTGCCACAAAACACAACACACAGAACAAAGGTTAAATGGAGCTAACCTATAAACATCATTGTATAGAGGTTCTGCGATATGAATACTCTTCAGTAAACTGACAGTTCTTCTCCTGTGATCTGATCCCGTCCCTCTATCACAGCTATTACTAAACATTGTCAAACCTTAAGGCTATAAGGAATATATCCAGTAATAAATCTATACAATAATACCCATTACCCAGACCCAAGATTGAGATATCCTAATGCCCAGACAAAACTATAAAATCAGTATTTATGTAGAGCCAACCTGTAATAAAAAAGTATCTTAAATTATTGTACATAAGAAAAAAAGAACATTCTAGAGAGATATTTTCTTTAGACGACAGTCTGGTCTCCACATAATGATTTCAGCCCACTAGAGGGTAAGAAAAAAACAAAAAAAACAGTGCAATTTTACAAGGAAGTCTTTGAACGGTATCAGAGTCCAAATGACAGTCCATGAACCTCATTCAGTACCCAGAAGAGATTGGAAATCAGCACAAAGTACCTAAATGTACATTACCCAATGGGCTGCTCCCGAGGTCGGTCTCCTCTCAGGCGGACAGGAGAATCTGCTCTCCTCTGATGTGGCTCTTCTTCTGTGGAGGTTTGTAGCGAAAGGTTCTCATAAAAGAGCCTTTGATCCATTCCGGGCCTAAAAATGGCAGTTTTGTTATTGTTGGTAGCGATGATAGATACTGGGAATCCCCATCTGTATGGAACCATATGATTCCTCAGGAAAGATGTGATGTGGCTCAACTCCCTGCGTTTTTGCAGGGCCAGCGGTGACAAATCTGTAAAAACTTGAATCTCTTCTCCTGCATGCATGATGGGATGCTTTTTCCTTGCTCCTTGAAGAATTTCCTCTTTGTCCTTGAAGCAGAGGAACCGGACAATAACATCCCTTGGGGGAGCCTTGCTTGGGGGCTTGTGCATAAGAGCCCTATGGGCTCTTTCTAACGGGATTTCCTGTGAGGAAGGAGTGTCTTTAATGATCCTGAACAGGGCTTGCAAATAGCCTTCTATATTTTGTGGTGCTATGGCCTCAGATATTCCTCGGAAGCGCAGGTTATTCCTGCGTTCCCTGTTATCTAAGTCCTCCAGCTTATCATTGAGGTACTGTAAGTTGTCTGAGTGACTTTGAATGTCTACTGATTGTTGTTTCAGAGAAGTGGCATTATCTGTTGATGTCTTTTCTACTGAGGAAACTCTCCCTTCCAAAGCAGAGAAATATTTTCTTAAGTCCCCAAATAAGCTCCTCATTTCATTCATAACCCCTTTTATATCTTCTTTTGAGGAGAGGTGAAGAATGTCATCTTTTGTAACAATTTGAGACATATCATTGCTACTAGGAGGCCCAGCAGGAACTGGGTTATTTGAATGACTTTCCATTTGCTTCTCTTCTGAATCTTTGACAGTATCAATGGGTTTAAGGTAGTGGCTCATGGGCTTAGAAACACCTGATTTATCTACCCTGCTGGTTCTTTTATTAGGCATGCCCTATAACCAATGTTGCTGCATACACCCGGGTTCAGGGCTAGCAGGCTTCCTTAACAAAGTTGTTATTGGTGTTATTAAGGATGCTGCGTCAGAGTATTAAAGATAGGCCACGAGTACAGGCCTAAGTTCTCAAAACTGTCCAATGTCTTTCAAAACCGGGCCTTTTATATTAAAGACCCCAGGGGGGTAATAGACTAAATATGCCTTTTTACAGTTCAGGGTTGTGTATGAGCAACTTGACTGATTGCTACGTTTCAGCCCGGTTGATAAGTGCCTCTCCCTGCAACCACCGGTGCTTGGCAATAGGTGAAGCGCCGGCTCCTGTGGAATGGAAAGCGATAATGGCTGTTGTAGGGACCGCAGCTCAAACCAGTACTTTGCCTAAGGTATGGGGGTTGAATCTTTTGTGTACCTATCTATGTGTTATAGGCTGTAGCTTTTTTCCCCTCTGCTCAGATTAGTGAGTGTGCCGCTTCTGGAATCTTACCCTCAGGAATGCCTCCGGACTTCCGCGGCGTGTTGTGAGATACTGGAAACGCTGTAGTAGGTAAGTATAGGGGGACGTCTCTGCGCAGTCACTGCCAATGAGCCAAACTAGCTCCGGTTGCTCCTCCGGTCACTTTACTCAGCCACCCCAACGGCCCTGTGTGACTCCAGTACTCCCCGCTTCCTCCGTCCACTGAAGTTACCGCTTGAGCAGGGGGGATACCCCTTTAAGTTGCCGGACTCTTGTTGCTTCCTCCCTTTATGGATTACCGTACTTGCGCCGCTTATGTTAGAAGAATAGGCCCACCACGTGGTATTAGTAGCTCCCGTGCAGTTAGCCTGTGTGAGGTATCCGTATAGCAGCTTCTCCCGATAAAATTGATTATGTTGTTATAGGGTTCATACTCCCAATCGACTATACAAGGCAGATAGCTTAAATAAAGAGCTTTAGAGTTACATTAAGCACATTTGTCAGCTTTTGGCAGCAGGAGCCTTCTCGGTGTGCGACCATCTTCCTGCGTGGTCAGGCTCCGCCGCGCCTCTTCTCTTTTAACAGTTTTTCACAGCTAGACAGTGCTAGTTCATGTGTGCCATGGTAATTTGTAATAAAGGTATTATCTATATTTCTTTCATGTAATTGGCAAGAGTCCATGAGCTAGTGACCTATGGGATATACAATCCTACCAGGAGGGGCAAAGTTTCCCAAACCTCAAAATGCCTATAAATACACCCCTCACCACACCCACAATTCAGTTTTACAAACGTTGCCTCCCTATGGAGGTTGTGAAGTAAGTTTGTGCTTGATTTCTATGATTTCTTCTATGATAAGGGCTTCTAAGCATTCTAAAGCTCAATTCCTCTGAGTACAGTGTTTTGTCAGAGGGATGTGAAGGGAGTATCGCCTATTGATTTTATGGTTTTCCTCGCGGTAAATCTCTTCAACGGTTCTCTGTTAGCGTTCATAGGGATTCATCTCCTACATCCCTTTTCAGATCGACGATATACTCTTATAATACCATTACCTCTACTTTTTCAGTACTGGATGGGTGTCTTTCGGTAAGTATGTTTTCATTATTTAAGACACTCTCAGCTATGGTTTGGCGCTTTATGTATTAATATAAAGTTTTAAATATATGTATTTTACTTATATTTGCCATGAGTCAGGTCTATGTATATTTCCTTTTGCATACTGTCAGTTTCAGTTTGGGAAGCATGTTTAGGAAGTTATTTGTCTTACCTGCGGTATAGTCCTTTTTTTCCGAATTGACAATTTTTTAATTTAATTTCGCAGGCAAAATGAGGCTCGCGAGGGCGCAAAATGCTGTTGTTTATTGCATCATTCTTGGCGCAATATTTTTTTTGCCACAAAGCTACGTCTGTGATGACGCGAGTTGCGTCATTTCCGGATGTTGTTGGCACCAACGTTTTTTTCTTAACTTCCTTTTGCGTTTGCGTCATTCTTGGCGCCAAAAAATTTAGTTTGTTTTTCACCCCACTTCCTATATGCCTTGTGCCTTCTATATGTTCAGAGGGCTATGCTGTTTGCATTTTTTCCCATTCCTGAAACTGCTATATAAGGATATTGTAAATTTTGCTTTAATGTAGTTTTTTCTTTTACATTTTGCAAGATGTCTCAATCTGATCCTGTCTCAGAAGCAACTGTTGGAATTTTGCTGCCTGATCACAGTTCTACCAAAGCTAAGTGTATCTGTTGTAAATTAGCTGAGATTATATATCGAGCAGTAGTATGTAACAGTTGTCATGATAAGCTTTTGCACGCAGAAAATGCTTCCATCAGTACTAGTACAGTTTCTGTTGTTCCTTCAACATCTAATGTACATGATATCCCTGTTAATATGAAAAAATATATTGCTGATGCGATACATAAGGCTTTGTCTGCTATTCCGCCTTCTAATAAACGTAAAAGGTCTTTTAAAATTTCTCATAAAATTGATTAAATTTCTAATGACCGACAACATACTGAAATATCCTCCTCTGATGAGGATCTCTCTGATTCAGAAGATCCTACCTCAGACATTGGCACTGACAAATCTACTTATCTTTTCAAGATTGAGTATATTTGTTCCTTGTTAAAAGAAGTGTTGGTTACTTTGGATATTGAGGAGTCTAGTCCTCTTGTTATTAAGACTAGTAAACATTTAAATTCTGTTTATAACCCTCCTGTGGTTACTCCTGAGGATTTTCCAGTTCCTGATGCTATTTCTGATGTGATTGCTAAGGAATGGGTTAAGCCTGGTACTTTTTTCATTCCTCCTTCTAGGTTTAAAAGGTTGTACCCTTTGCCAGCGGCTAGATTAGAGTTTTGGGTAAAAATCCCCAAAGTTGATGGGGCTATTTCTACTCTTGCAAAACGTACTACTATTACTATGGAGTTTGGTTTGAAGAAGATATAG
>NC_069499.1:581035979-581080979 GCF_027579735.1 Bombina bombina
TCTTTCTCTCTCGCGCTCTTTCTCTCTCGCGCTCTTTCTCTCTCGCGCTCTTTCTCTCTCGCGCTCTTTCTCTCTCGCGCTCTTTCTCTCTCGCGCTCTTTCTCTCTCGCGCTCTTTCTCTCTCGCGCTCTTTCTCTCTCGCGCTCTTTCTCTCTCGCGCTCTTTCTCTCTCGCGCTCTTTCTCTCTCGCGCTCTTTCTCTCTTTCTTTCTCTCTCGCGCTCTTTCTCTCTTTCTTTCTCTCTCGCGCTCTTTCTCTCTTTCTTTCTCTCTCGCGCTCTTTCTCTCTTTCTTTCTCTCTCGCGCTCTTTCTCTCTTTCTTTCTCTCTCGCGCTCTTTCTCTCTCGCGCTCTTTCTCTCTTTCTTTCTCTCTCGCGCTCTTTCTCTCTTTCTTTCTCTCTCGCGCTCTTTCTCTCTTTCTTTCTTTCTCGCGCTCTTTCTCTCTTTCTTTCTCTCTCGCGCTCTTTCTCTTTCTTTCTCTCTCGCGCTCTTTCTCTCTCGCGCTCTTTCTCTCTCGCGCTCTTTCTCTCTCGCGCTCTTTCTCTCTCGCGCTCTTTCTCTCTCGCGCTCTTTCTCTCTCGCGCTCTTTCTCTCTCGCGCTCTTTCTCTCTCGCGCTCTTTCTCTCTCGCGCTCTTTCTCTCTCGCGCTCTTTCTCTCTCGCGCTCTTTCTCTCTCGCGCTCTTTCTCTCTTTCTTTCTCTCTCGCGCTCTTTCTCTCTTTCTTTCTCTCTCGCGCTCTTTCTCTCTTTCTTTCTCTCTCGCGCTCTTTCTCTCTTTCTTTCTCTCTCGCGCTCTTTCTCTCTCGCGCTCTTTCTCTCTCGCGCTCTTTCTCTCTTTCTTTCTCTCTCGCGCTCTTTCTCTCTCGCGCTCTTTCTCTCTCGCGCTCTTTCTCTCTCGCGCTCTTTCTCTCTCGCGCTCTTTCTCTCTCGCGCTCTTTCTCTCTCGCGCTCTTTCTCTCTTTCTTTCTCTCTCGCGCTCTTTCTCTCTCGCGCTCTTTCTCTCTCGCGCTCTTTCTCTCTCGCGCTCTGTCTCTCTCGCGCTCTTTCTCTCTCGCGCTCTTTCTCTCTCGCGCTCTTTCTCTCTCGCGCTCTTTCTCTCTCGCGCTCTTTCTCTCTCGCGCTCTTTCTCTCTCGCGCTCTTTCTCTCTCGCGCTCTTTCTCTCTCGCGCTCTTTCTCTCTCGCGCTCTTTCTCTCTCGCGCTCTTTCTCTCTCGCGCTCTTTCTCTCTCGCGCTCTTTCTCTCTCGCGCTCTTTCTCTCTCGCGCTCTTTCTCTCTCGCGCTCTTTCTCTCTTTCTTTCTCTCTCGCGCTCTTTCTCTCTTTCTTTCTCTCTCGCGCTCTTTCTCTCTTTCTTTCTCTCTCGCGCTCTTTCTCTCTTTCTTTCTCTCTCGCGCTCTTTCTCTCTTTCTTTCTCTCTCGCGCTCTTTCTCTCTTTCTTTCTCTCTCGCGCTCTTTCTCTCTTTCTTTCTCTCTCGCGCTCTTTCTCTCTTTCTTTCTCTCTCGCGCTCTTTCTCTCTTTCTTTCTCTCTCGCGCTCTTTCTCTCTCTCTTTCTCTCTCGCGCTCTTTCTCTCTCGCGCTCTTTCTCTCTCGCGCTCTTTCTCTCTCGCGCTCTTTCTCTCTCGCGCTCTTTCTCTCTCGCGCTCTTTCTCTCTCGCGCTCTTTCTCTCTTTCTTTCTCTCTCGCGCTCTTTCTCTCTTTCTTTCTCTCTCGCGCTCTTTCTCTCTATCTTTCTCTCTCGCGCTCTTTCTCTCTCGCGCTCTTTCTCTCTCGCGCTCTTTCTCTCTCGCGCTCTTTCTCTCTCGCGCTCTTTCTCTCTCGCGCTCTTTCTCTCTCGCGCTCTTTCTCTCTCGCGCTCTTTCTCTCTCGCGCTCTTTCTCTCTCGCGCTCTTTCTCTCTCGCGCTCTTTCTCTCTCGCGCTCTTTCTCTCTCGCGCTCTTTCTCTCTTTCTTTCTCTCTCGCGCTCTTTCTCTCTTTCTTTCTCTCTCGCGCTCTTTCTCTCTTTCTTTCTCTCTCGCGCTCTTTCTCTCTTTCTTTCTCTCTCGCGCTCTTTCTCTCTTTCTTTCTCTCTCTCGCTCTTTCTCTCTTTCTTTCTCTCTCGCGCTCTTTCTCTCTCGCGCTCTTTCTCTCTCGCGCTCTTTCTCTCTCGCGCTCTTTCTCTCTCGCGCTCTTTCTCTCTCGCGCTCTTTCTCTCTCGCGCTCTTTCTCTCTCGCGCTCTTTCTCTCTTTCTTTCTCTCTCGCGCTCTTTCTCTCTTTCTTTCTCTCTCGCGCTCTTTCTCTCTCGCGCTCTTTCTCTCTCGCGCTCTTTCTCTCTTTCTTTCTCTCTCGCGCTCTTTCTCTCTTTCTTTCTCTCTCGCGCTCTTTCTCTCTTTCTTTCTCTCTCGCGCTCTTTCTCTCTTTCTTTCTCTCTCGCGCTCTTTCTCTCTTTCTTTCTCTCCTCGCGCTCTTTCTCTCTCCGCGCTCTTTCTCTCTCGCGCTCTTTCTCTCTCGCGCTCTTTCTCTCTCGCGCTCTTTCTCTCTCGCGCTCTTTCTCTCTCGCGCTCTTTCTCTCTCGCGCTCTTTCTCTCTCGCGCTCTTTCTCTCTCGCGGCTCTTTCTCTCTCGCGCTCTTTCTCTCTCGCGCTCTTTCTCTCTCGCGCTCTTTCTCTCTCGCGCTCTTTCTCTCTCGCGCTCTTTCTCTCTCGCGCTCTTTCTCTCTCGCGCTCTTTCTCTCTCGCGCTCTTTCTCTCTCGCGCTCTTTCTCTCTCTCGCTCTTTCTCTCTCGCGCTCTTTCTCTCTTTCTTTCTCTCTCGCGCTCTTTCTCTCTCGCGCTCTTTCTCTCTCGCGCTCTTTCTCTCTCGCGCTCTTTCTCTCTTTCTTTCTCTCTCGCGCTCTTTCTTTCTCTCTCGCGCTCTTCTCTCTTTCTTTCTCTCTCGCGCTCTTTCTCTCTTTCTTTCTCTCTCGCGCTCTTTCTCTCTTTCTTTCTCTCTCGCGCTCTTTCTCTCTTTCTTTCTCTCTCGCGCTCTTTCTCTCTTTCTTTCTCTCTCGCGCTCTTTCTCTCTTTCTTTCTCTCTCGCGCTCTTTCTCTCTCGCGCTCTTTCTCTCTCGCGCTCTTTCTCTCTCGCGCTCTTTCTCTCTCGCGCTCTTTCTCTCTCGCGCTCTTTCTCTCTCGCGCTCTTTCTCTCTCGCGCTCTTTCTCTCTCGCGCTCTTTCTCTCTCGCGCTCTTTCTCTCTCGCGCTCTTTCTCTCGCGCTCTTTCTCTCTCGCGCTCTTTCTCTCTTTCTTTCTCTCTCGCGCTCTTTCTCTCTTTCTTTCTCTCTCGCGCTCTTTCTCTCTTTCTTTCTCTCTCGCGCTCTTTCTCTCTCGCGCTCTTTCTCTCTCGCGCTCTTTCTCTCTCGCGCTCTTTCTCTCTTTCTTTCTCTCTCGCGCTCTTTCTCTCTTTCTTTCTCTCTCGCGCTCTTTCTCTCTTTCTTTCTCTCTCGCGCTCTTTCTCTCGCGCTCTTTCTCTCTCGCGCTCTTTCTCTCTCGCGCTCTTTCTCTCTCTCGCTCTTTCTCTCTCGCGCTCTTTCTCTCTCGCGCTCTTTCTCTCTCGCGCTCTTTCTCTCTAGCGCTCTTTCTCTCTCGCGCTCTTTCTCTCTCGCGCTCTTTCTCTCTCGCGCTCTTTCTCTCTCGCGCTCTTTCTCTCTCGCGCTCTTTCTCTCTCGCGCTCTTTCTCTCTCGCGCTCTTTCTCTCTCGCGCTCTTTCTCTCTCGCGCTCTTTCTCTCTCGCGCTCTTTCTCTCTCGCGCTCTTTCTCTCTTTCTTTCTCTCTCGCGCTCTTTCTCTCTTTCTTTCTCTCTCGCGCTCTTTCTCTCTTTCTTTCTCTCTCGCGCTCTTTCTCTCTCGCGCTCTTTCTCTCTTTCTTTCTCTCTCGCGCTCTTTCTCTCTTTCTTTCTCTCTCGCGCTCTTTCTCTCTTTCTTTCTCTCTCGCGCTCTTTCTCTCTTTCTTTCTCTCTCGCGCTCTTTCTCTCTTTCTTTCTCTCTCGCGCTCTTTCTCTCTCGCGCTCTTTCTCTCTCGCGCTCTTTCTCTCTCGCGCTCTTTCTCTCTCGCGCTCTTTCTCTCTTCGCGCTCTTTCTCTCTCGCGCTCTTTCTCTCTCGCGCTCTTTCTCTCTCGCGCTCTTTCTCTCTCGCGCTCTTTCTCTCTCGCGCTCTTTCTCTCTCGCGCTCTTTCTCTCTCGCGCTCTTTCTCTCTCGCGCTCTTTCTCTCTTTCTTTCTCTCTCGCGCTCTTTCTCTCTTTCTTTCTCTCTCGCGCTCTTTCTCTCTCGCGCTCTTTCTCTCTCGCGCTCTTTCTCTCTTTCTTTCTCTCTCGCGCTCTTTCTCTCTTTCTTTCTCTCTCGCGCTCTTTCTCTCTTTCTCTCTCTCTCTCGCTCTCTTTCTCTCTCGCGCTCTTTCTCTCTCGCGCTCTTTCTCTCTCGCGCTCTTTCTCTCTCGCGCTCTTTCTCTCTCGCGCTCTTTCTCTCTCGCGCTCTTTCTCTCTTGACCTTCTCTCGCTCTTTCTCTCTCGCGCTCTTTCTCTCTCGCGCTCTTTCTCTCTCGCGCTCTTTCTCTCTCGCGCTCTTTCTCTCTCGCGCTCTTTCTCTCTCGCGCTCTTTCTCTCTCGCGCTCTTTCTCTCTCGCGCTCTTTCTCTCTCGCGCTCTTTCTCTCTCGCGCTCTTTCTCTCTCGCGCTCTTTCTCTCTCGCGCTCTTTCTCTCTCGCGCTCTTTCTCTCTCGCGCTCTTTCTCTCTCGCGCTCTTTCTCTCTCGCGCTCTTTCTCTCTCGCGCTCTTTCTCTCTCGCGCTCTTTCTCTCTCGCGCTCTTTCTCTCTCTCGCTCTTTCTCTCTCGCGCTCTTTCTCTCTTTCTTTCTCTCTCGCGCTCTTTCTCTCTTTCTTTCTCTCTCGCGCTCTTTCTCTCTTTCTTTCTCTCTCGCGCTCTTTCTCTCTTTCTTTCTCTCTCGCGCTCTTTCTCTCTTTCTTTCTCTCTCGCGCTCTTTCTCTCTTTCTTTCTCTCTCGCGCTCTTTCTCTCTTTCTTCTCTCTCTCGCGCTCTTTCTCTCTTTCTTTCTCTCTCGCGCTCTTTCTCTCTTTCTTTCTCTCTCGCGCTCTTTCTCTCTTTCTTTCTCTCTCGCGCTCTTTCTCTCTCGCGCTCTTTCTCTCTCGCGCTCTTTCTCTCTCGCGCTCTTTCTCTCTCGCGCTCTTTCTCTCTCGCGCTCTTTCTCTCTTTCTTTCTCTCTCGCGCTCTTTCTCTCTCGCGCTCTTTCTCTCTCGCGCTCTTTCTCTCTCTCGCGCTCTTTCTCTCTCGCGCTCTTTCTCTCTTTCTTTCTCTCTCGCGCTCTTTCTCTCTTTCTTTCTCTCTCGCGCTCTTTCTCTCTTTCTTTCTCTCTCGCGCTCTTTCTCTCTCGCGCTCTTTCTCTCTCGCGCTCTTTCTCTCTCGCGCTCTTTCTCTCTCGCGCTCTCTCTCTCTCGCGCTCTTTCTCTCTCGCGCTCTTTCTCTCTCGCTCTCTTTCTCTCTCGCGCTCTTTCTCTCTCGCGCTCTTTCTCTCTCGCGCTCTTTCTCTCTCGCGCTCTTTCTCTCTTTCTTTCTCTCTCGCGCTCTTTCTCTCTTTCTTTCTCTCTCGCGCTCTTTCTCTCTTTCTTTCTCTCTCGCGCTCTTTCTCTCTTTCTTTCTCTCTCGCGCTCTTTCTCTCTTTCTTTCTCTCTCGCGCTCTTTCTCTCTTTCTTTCTCTCTCGCGCTCTTTCTCTCTTTCTTTCTCTCTCGCGCTCTTTCTCTCTCGCGCTCTTTCTCTCTCGCGCTCTTTCTCTCTTTCTTTCTCTCTCGCGCTCTTTCTCTCTTTCTTTCTCTCTCGCGCTCTTTCTCTCTTTCTTTCTCTCTCGCGCTCTTTCTCTCTTTCTTTCTCTCTCGCGCTCTTTCTCTCTCGCGCTCTTTCTCTCTCGCGCTCTTTCTCTCTCGCGCTCTTTCTCTCTCGCGCTCTTTCTCTCTCGCGCTCTTTCTCTCTCGCGCTCTTTCTCTCTCTCGCGCTCTTTCTCTCTCGCGCTCTTTCTCTCTCGCGCTCTTTCTCTCTCGCGCTCTTTCTCTCTCGCGCTCTTTCTCTCTCGCGCTCTTTCTCTCTCGCGCTCTTTCTCTCTCGCGCTCTTCTCTCTTCTTCTCTCTCGCGCTCTTTCTCTCTCGCGCTCTTTTCTCTCTCGCGCTCTTTCTCTCTCTCGCTCTTTCTCTCTCGCGCTCTTTCTCTCTCGCGCTCTTTCTCTCTCGCGCTCTTTCTCTCTCGCGCTCTTTCTCTCTCGCGCTCTTTCTCTCTTTCTTTCTCTCTCGCGCTCTTTCTCTCTTTCTTTCTCTCTCGCGCTCTTTCTCTCTTTCTTTCTCTCTCGCGCTCTTTCTCTCTCGCGCTCTTCTCTCTCGCGCTCTTTCTCTCTCGCGCTCTTTCTCTCTCGCGCTCTTTCTCTCTCTCGCGCTCTTTCTCTCTCGCGCTCTTTCTCTCTCGCGCTCTTTCTCTCTTTCTTTCTCTCTCGCGCTCTTTCTCTCTTTCTTTCTCTCTCGCGCTCTTTCTCTCTTTCTTTCTCTCTCGCGCTCTTTCTCTCTTTCTTTCTCTCTCGCGCTCTTTCTCTCTTTCTTTCTCTCTCGCGCTCTTTCTCTCTTTCTTTCTCTCTCGCGCTCTTTCTCTCTTTCTTTCTCTCTCGCGCTCTTTCTCTCTTTCTTTCTCTCTCGCGCTCTTTCTCTCTCTCTTTCTCTCTCGCGCTCTTTCTCTCTCGCGCTCTTTCTCTCTCGCGCTCTTTCTCTCTCGCGCTCTTTCTCTCTCGCGCTCTTTCTCTCTCGCGCTCTTTCTCTCTCGCGCTCTTTCTCTCTTTCTTTCTCTCTCGCGCTCTTTCTCTCTTTCTCTCTCGCGCTCTTTCTCTCTTTCTCTCTCTCGCGCTCTTTCTCTCTTTCTTTCTCTCTCGCGCTCTTTCTCTCTTTCTTTCTCTCTCGCGCTCTTTCTCTCTTTCTTTCTCTCTCGCGCTCTTTCTCTCTCGCGCTCTTTCTCTCTTTCTTTCTCTCTCGCGCTCTTTCTCTCTTTCTTTCTCTCTCGCGCTCTTTCTCTCTTTCTTTCTCTCTCGCGCTCTTTCTCTCTTTCTTTCTCTCTCGCGCTCTTTCTCTCTCGCGCTCTTTCTCTCTCGCGCTCTTTCTCTCTCGCGCTCTTTCTCTCTCTCTCTCTTTCTCTCTCGCGCTCTTTCTCTCTCGCGCTCTTTCTCTCTCGCGCTCTTTCTCTCTCGCGCTCTTTCTCTCTCGCGCTCTTTCTCTCTCGCGCTCTTTCTCTCTCGCGCTCTTTCTCTCTTTCTTTCTCTCTCGCGCTCTTTCTCTCTCGCGCTCTTTCTCTCTCGCGCTCTTTCTCTCTCGCGCTCTTTCTCTCTCGCGCTCTTTCTCTCTCGCGCTCTTTCTCTCTCGCGCTCTTTCTCTCTCGCGCTCTTTCTCTCTCGCGCTCTTTCTCTCTCGCGCTCTTTCTCTCTCGCGCTCTTTCTCTCTCGCGCTCTTTCTCTCTCGCGCTCTTTCTCTCTCGCGCTCTGTCTCTCTCGCGCTCTTTCTCTCTCGCGCTCTTTCTCTCTCGCGCTCTTTCTCTCTCGCGCTCTTTCTCTCTCGCGCTCTTTCTCTCTCGCGCTCTTTCTCTCTCGCGCTCTTTCTCTTTCTTTCTCTCTCGCGCTCTTTCTCTCTTTCTTTCTCTCTCGCGCTCTTTCTCTCTTTCTTTCTCTCTCGCGCTCTTTCTCTCTTTCTTTCTCTCTCGCGCTCTTTCTCTCTCGCGCTCTTTCTCTCTCGCGCTCTTTCTCTCTTTCTTTCTCTCTCGCGCTCTTTCTCTCTTTCTTTCTCTCTCGCGCTCTTTCTCTCTTTCTTTCTCTCTCGCGCTCTTTCTCTCTTTCTTTCTCTCTCGCGCTCTTTCTCTCTTTCTTTCTCTCTCGCGCTCTTTCTCTCTTTCTTTCTCTCTCTCGCTCTGTCTCTCTCTCTCTCTCTCTCTCTCGCGCTCTTTCTCTCTCGCGCTCTTTCTCTCTCGCGCTCTTTCTCTCTTTCTTTCTCTCTCGCGCTCTTTCTCTCTTTCTTTCTCTCTCGCGCTCTTTCTCTCTTTCTTTCTCTCCTCGCGCTCTTTCTCTCTCGCGCTCTTTCTCTCTCGCGCTCTTTCTCTCTCGCGCTCTTTCTCTCTCGCGCTCTTTCTCTCTCGCGCTCTTTCTCTCTCGCGCTCTTCTCTCTCGCGCTCTTTCTCTCTCGCGCTCTTTCTCTCTCGCGCTCTTTCTCTCTCGCGCTCTTTCTCTCTCGCGCTCTTTCTCTCTCGCGCTCTTTCTCTCTCGCGCTCTTTCTCTCTTCTTTCTCTCTCGCGCTCTTTCTCTCTTTCTTTCTCTCTCGCGCTCTTTCTCTCTTTCTTTCTCTCTCGCGCTCTTTCTCTCTCTCGCTCTTTCTCTCTCGCGCTCTTTCTCTCTTTCTTTCTCTCTCGCGCTCTTTCTCTCTTTCTTTCTCTCTCGCGCTCTTTCTCTCTTTCTTTCTCTCTCGCGCTCTTTCTCTCTCGCGCTCTTTCTCTCTCGCGCTCTTTCTCTCTCGCGCTCTTTCTCTCTCGCGCTCTTTCTCTCTCGCGCTCTTTCTCTCTCGCGCTCTTTCTCTCTCGCGCTCTTTCTCTCTCGCGCTCTTTCTCTCTCGCTCTCTTTCTCTCTCGCGCTCTTTCTCTCTCGCGCTCTTTCTCTCTTTCTTTCTCTCTCGCGCTCTTTCTCTCTCGCGCTCTTTCTCTCTCGCGCTCTTTCTCTCTCGCGCTCTTTCTCTCTCGCGCTCTTTCTCTCTCGCGCTCTTTCTCTCTCGCGCTCTTTCTCTCTCGCGCTCTTTCTCTCTCGCGCTCTTTCTCTCTCGCGCTCTTTCTCTCTCGCGCTCTTTCTCTCTCGCGCTCTTTCTCTCTCGCGCTCTTTCTCTCTCGCGCTCTTTCTCTCTCGCGCTCTTTCTCTCTCTCGCTCTTTCTCTCTCGCGCTCTTTCTCTCTCGCGCTCTTTCTCTCTTTCTTTCTCTCTCGCGCTCTTTCTCTCTTTCTTTCTCTCTCGCGCTCTTTCTCTCTTTCTTTCTCTCTCGCGCTCTTTCTCTCTCGCGCTCTTTCTCTCTCGCGCTCTTTCTCTCTCGCGCTCTTTCTCTCTCGCGCTCTTTCTCTCTCGCGCTCTTTCTCTCTCGCGCTCTTTCTCTCTCGCGCTCTTTCTCTCTCGCGCTCTTTCTCTCTCGCGCTCTTTCTCTCTCGCGCTCTTTCTCTCTTTCTTTCTCTCTCGCGCTCTTTCTCTCTCTCGCTCTTTCTCTCTCGCGCTCTTTCTCTCTTTCTTTCTCTCTCGCGCTCTTTCTCTCTTTCTTTCTCTCTCGCGCTCTTTCTCTCTTTCTTTCTCTCTCGCGCTCTTTCTCTCTTTCTTTCTCTCTCGCGCTCTTTCTCTCTTTCTTTCTCTCTCGCGCTCTTTCTCTCTCGCGCTCTTTCTCTCTCGCGCTCTTTCTCTCTCGCGCTCTTTCTCTCTCGCGCTCTTTCTCTCTCGCGCTCTTTCTCTCTCGCGCTCTTTCTCTCTCGCGCTCTTTCTCTCTCGCGCTCTTTCTCTCTCGCGCTCTTTCTCTCTCGCGCTCTTTCTCTCTCGCGCTCTTTCTCTCTCGCGCTCTTTCTCTCTCGCGCTCTTTCTCTCTCGCGCTCTTTCTCTCTCGCGCTCTTTCTCTCTCGCGCTCTTTCTCTCTCGCGCTCTTTCTCTCTTTCTTTCTCTCTCGCGCTCTTTCTCTCTTTCTTTCTCTCTCGCGCTCTTTCTCTCTTTCTTTCTCTCTCGCGCTCTTTCTCTCTTTCTTTCTCTCTCGCGCTCTTTCTCTCTTTCTTTCTCTCTCGCGCTCTTTCTCTCTTTCTTTCTCTCTCGCGCTCTTTCTCGCGCTCTTTCTCTCTCGCGCTCTCTCTCGCGCTCTTTCTCTCTCGCGCTCTTTCTCTCTCGCGCTCTTTCTCTCTCGCGCTCTTTCTCTCTCGCGCTCTTTCTCTCTCGCGCTCTTTCTCTCTCGCGCTCTTTCTCTCTCGCGCTCTTTCTCTCTCGCGCTCTTTCTCTCTTTCTTTCTCTCTCGCGCTCTTTCTCTCTTTCTTTCTCTCTCGCGCTCTTTCTCTCTTTCTTTCTCTCTCGCGCTCTTTCTCTCTTTCTTTCTCTCTCGCGCTCTTTCTCTCTCGCGCTCTTTCTCTCTCGCGCTCTTTCTCTCTCGCGCTCTTTCTCTCTCGCGCTCTTTCTCTCTCGCGCTCTTTCTCTCTCTCGCTCTTTCTCTCTCGCGCTCTTTCTCTCTTTCTTTCTCTCTCGCGCTCTTTCTCTCTTTCTTTCTCTCTCGCGCTCTTTCTCTCTTTCTTTCTCTCTCGCGCTCTTTCTCTCTCGCGCTCTTTCTCTCTCGCGCTCTTTCTCTCTCGCGCTCTTTCTCTCTCGCGCTCTTTCTCTCTCGCGCTCTTTCTCTCTCGCGCTCTTTCTCTCTCGCGCTCTTTCTCTCTCGCGCTCTTTCTCTCTCGCGCTCTTTCTCTCTCGCGCTCTTTCTCTCTCGCGCTCTTTCTCTCTTTCTTTCTCTCTCGCGCTCTTTCTCTCTTTCTTTCTCTCTCGCGCTCTTTCTCTCTTTCTTTCTCTCTCGCGCTCTTTCTCTCTTTCTTTCTCTCTCGCGCTCTTTCTCTCTTTCTTTCTCTCTCGCGCTCTTTCTCTCTTTCTTTCTCTCTCGCGCTCTTTCTCTCTCGCGCTCTTTCTCTCTCGCGCTCTTTCTCTCTCGCGCTCTTTCTCTCTCGCGCTCTTTCTCTCTCGCGCTCTTTCTCTCTCGCGCTCTTTCTCTCTCGCGCTCTTTCTCTCTCGCGCTCTTTCTCTCTTTCTTTCTCTCTCGCGCTCTTTCTCTCTCTCTTTCTCTCTCGCGCTCTTTCTCTCTTTCTTTCTCTCTCGCGCTCTTTCTCTCTTTCTTTCTCTCTCGCGCTCTTTCTCGCGCTCTTTCTCTCTCGCGCTCTTTCTCGCGCTCTTTCTCTCTCGCGCTCTTTCTCTCTCGCGCTCTTTCTCTCTCGCGCTCTTTCTCTCTCGCGCTCTTTCTCTCTCGCGCTCTTTCTCTCTCGCGCTCTTTCTCTCTTTCTTTCTCTCTCGCGCTCTTTCTCTCTTTCTTTCTCTCTCGCGCTCTTTCTCTCTTTCTTTCTCTCTCGCGCTCTTTCTCTCTTTCTTTCTCTCTCGCGCTCTTTCTCTCTTTCTTTCTCTCTCGCGCTCTTTCTCTCTTTCTTTCTCTCTCGCGCTCTTTCTCTCTCGCGCTCTTTCTCTCTCGCGCTCTTTCTCTCTCGCGCTCTTTCTCTCTCGCGCTCTTTCTCTCTCGCGCTCTTTCTCTCTTTCTTTCTCTCTCGCGCTCTTTCTCTCTCGCGCTCTTTCTCTCTTTCTTTCTCTCTCGCGCTCTTTCTCTCTTTCTTTCTCTCTCGCGCTCTTTCTCTCTTTCTTTCTCTCTCGCGCTCTTTCTCTCTTTCTTTCTCTCTCGCGCTCTTTCTCTCTATCTTTCTCTCTCGCGCTCTTTCTCTCTCTCTTTCTCTCTCGCGCTCTTTCTCTCTCGCGCTCTTTCTCTCTCGCGCTCTTTCTCTCTCGCGCTCTTTCTCTCTCGCGCTCTTTCTCTCTCGCGCTCTTTCTCTCTCGCGCTCTTTCTCTCTTTCTTTCTCTCTCGCGCTCTTTCTCTCTTTCTTTCTCTCTCGCGCTCTTTCTCTCTTTCTTTCTCTCTCGCGCTCTTTCTCTCTCGCGCTCTTTCTCTCTCGCGCTCTTTCTCTCTCGCGCTCTTTCTCTCTCGCGCTCTTTCTCTCTCGCGCTCTTTCTCTCTCGCGCTCTTTCTCTCTCGCGCTCTTTCTCTCTCGCGCTCTTTCTCTCTCGCGCTCTTTCTCTCTTTCTGTCTCTCTCGCGCTCTTTCTCTCTTTCTTTCTCTCTCGCGCTCTTTCTCTCTTTCTTTCTCTCTCGCGCTCTTTCTCTCTTTCTTTCTCTCTCGCGCTCTTTCTCTCTCGCGCTCTTTCTCTCTCGCGCTCTTTCTCTCTCGCGCTCTTTCTCTCTCGCGCTCTTTCTCTCTCGCGCTCTTTCTCTCTCTCTCTCTCGCTCTTTCTCTCTCTTTCTCTCTTTCTCTCTCGCGCTCTTTCTCTCTCGCGCTCTTTCTCTCTCGCGCTCTTTCTCTCCTTTCCTTTCTCCTCTCGCGCTCTTTCTCTCTTTCTTTCTCTCCTCGCGCTCTTTCTCTCTTCCTCTTTCTCTCTCGCGCTCTTTCTCTCTCGCGCTCTTTCTCTCTCGCGCTCTTTCTCTCTCGCGCTCTTTCTCTCTCGCGCTCTTTCTCTCTAGCGCTCTTTCTCTCTCGCAGCTCTATCTCTCTCGCGCTCTTTCTCTCTCGCGCTCTTTCTCTCTCGCGCTCTTTCTCTCTCGCGCTCTTTCTCTCTCGCGCTCTTTCTCTCTCCCGCTCTTTCTCTCTCGCGATCTTTCTCTCTCGCGCTCTTTCTCGCGCTCTTTCTCTTCTCGCGCTCTTTCTCTCTCCTTCTTTCTCTCTCGCGCTCTTTCTCTCTCGCGCTCTTTCTCTCTCGCGCTCTTTCTCTCTTTCTTTCTCTCTCGCGCTCTTTCTCTCTCTCTCTCTTTCTCTCTCGCGCTCTTTCTCTCTTTCTTTCTCTCTCGCGCTCTTTCTCTCTTTCTTTCTCTCTCGCGCTCTTTCTCTCTCGCGCTCTTTCTCTCTCGCGCTCTTTCTCTCTCGCGCTCTTTCTCTCTCGCGCTCTTTCTCTCTTTCTTTCTCTCTCGCGCTCTTTCTCTCTCGCGCTCTTTCTCTCTCGCGCTCTTTCTCTCTCGCGCTCTTTCTCTCTCGCGCTCTTTCTCTCTCGCGCTCTTTCTCTCTCGCGCTCTTTCTCTCTCGCGCTCTTTCTCTCTCGCGCTCTTTCTCTCTCGCGCTCTTTCTCTCTCGCGCTCTTTCTCTCTCGCGCTCTTTCTCTCTCGCGCTCTTTCTCTCTCGCGCTCTTTCTCTCTCGCGCTCTTTCTCTCTCGCGCTCTTTCTCTCTCGCGCTCTTTCTCTCTCGCGCTCTTTCTCTCTCGCGCTCTTTCTCTCTCGCGCTCTTTCTCTCTCGCGCTCTTTCTCTCTCGCGCTCTTTCTCTCTCGCGCTCTTTCTCTCTCGCGCTCTTTCTCTCTCGCGCTCTTTCTCTCTCGCTCTCTTTCTCTCTCGCGCTCTTTCTCTCTTTCTTTCTCTCTCGCGCTCTTTCTCTCTTTCTTTCTCTCTCGCGCTCTTTCTCTCTTTCTTTCTCTCTCGCGCTCTTTCTCTCTTTCTTTCTCTCTCGCGCTCTTTCTCTCTTTCTTTCTCTCTCGCGCTCTTTCTCTCTTTCTTTCTCTCTCGCGCTCTTTCTCTCTTTCTTTCTCTCTCGCGCTCTTTCTCTCTCTCTTTCTCTCTCGCGCTCTTTCTCTCTCGCGCTCTTTCTCTCTCGCGCTCTTTCTCTCTCGCGCTCTTTCTCTCTCGCGCTCTTTCTCTCTTTCTTTCTCTCTCGCGCTCTTTCTCTCTTTCTTTCTCTCTCGCGCTCTTTCTCTCTTTCTTTCTCTCTCGCGCGCTCTTTCTCGTCTTCTTTCTCTCTCGCGCTCTTTCTCTCTTCTGTCTGCTCTCGCTGCTCTTTCTCTCTTTCTTTCTCTCCGCGCTCTTTCTCTCTCGCGCTCATTCTCTCTCGCGCTCTTTCTCTCTCGCGCTCTTTCTCTCTCGCGCATCCTTTCTCTCTCGGCGCTCTTTCTCTCTCGCGCTCTTTTTCCTCTCTCTCGCTCCTTCTCTCGCGCGCTCTTCTCTCATCGCGCTCTTTCTCTCTCGCGCTCTTTCTCATCTCGCGCTCTTTCTCTCTTCTTCCTCTCGCGCTCTTTCTCTCTGGTCATTCTCTCTCTCGCGCTCTTTCCTCTCTTCTTCTCTCTACGCGCTCTTTCTCTCTCGCGCATCTTCTCTCCTCGCGCTCCTTCTCTCTCCTCTCTTTTCTCTGCGTCTTTCTCTCTTTCCTTTCTCTCTCGCGCTCTTTCTCTCTTCTTTCTCTCTCGCGCTCTTTCTCTCTTTCCTTTCTCTCTCGCGGCTCTTTTCTCTCTTTCTTTCTCTCTCGCGCTCTTTCTCTCTTTCTTTCTCTCTCGCGCTCTTTCTCTCTCGCGCTCTTTCTCTCTCGCGCTCTTTCTCTCTCGCGCTCTTTCTCTCTCGCGCTCTTTCTCTCTCGCGCTCTTTCTCTCTCGCGCTCTTTCTCTCTCGCGCTCTTTCTCTCTTTCTTTCTCTCTCTCGCTCTTTCTCTCTTTCTTTCTCTCTCGCGCTCTTTCTCTCTTTCTTTCTCTCTCGCGCTCTTTCTCTCTTTCTTTCTCTCTCGCGCTCTTTCTCTCTTTCTTTCTCTCTCGCGCTCTTTCTCTCTCGCGCTCTTTCTCTCTCGCGCTCTTTCTCTCTCGCGCTCTTTCTCTCTCGCGCTCTTTCTCTCTCGCGCTCTTTCTCTCTCGCGCTCTTTCTCTCTCGCGCTCTTTCTCTCTCGCGCTCTTTCTCTCTCGCGCTCTTTCTCTCTCGCGCTCTTTCTCTCTCGCGCTCTTTCTCTCTCGCGCTCTTTCTCTCTTTCTTTCTCTCTCGCGCTCTTTCTCTCTTTCTTTCTCTCTCGCGCTCTTTCTCTCTCGCGCTCTTTCTCTCTCGCGCTCTTTCTCTCTCGCGCTCTTTCTCTCTCGCGCTCTTTCTCTCTTTCTTTCTCTCTCGCGCTCTTTCTCTCTCGCGCTCTTTCTCTCTCGCGCTCTTTCTCTCTTTCTTTCTCTCTCGCGCTCTTTCTCTCTTTCTTTCTCTCTCGCGCTCTTTCTCTCTTTCTTTCTCTCTCGCGCTCTTTCTCTCTTTCTTTCTCTCTCGCGCTCTTTCTCTCTCGCGCTCTTTCTCTCTCGCGCTCTTTCTCTCTCGCGCTCTATCTCTCTCGCGCTCTGTCTCTCTCGCGCTCTTTCTCTCTCGCGCTCTTTCTCTCTCGCGCTCTTTCTCTCTCGCGCTCTTTCTCTCTCGCGCTCTTTCTCTCTCGCGCTCTTTCTCTCTCGCGCTCTTTCTCTCTTTCTTTCTCTCTCGCGCTCTTTCTCTCTTTCTTTCTCTCTCGCGCTCTTTCTCTCTTTCTTTCTCTCTCGCGCTCTTTCTCTCTCGCGCTCTTTCTCTCTCGCGCTCTTTCTCTCTCGCGCTCTTTCTCTCTTTCTTTCTCTCTCGCGCTCTTTCTCTCTTTCTTTCTCTCTCGCGCTCTTTCTCTCTTTCTTTCTCTCTCGCGCTCTTTCTCTCTTTCTTTCTCTCTCGCGCTCTTTCTCTCTTTCTTTCTCTCTTTCTTTCTCTCTCGCGCTCTTTCTCTCTCGCGCTCTTTCTCTCTCGCGCTCTTTCTCTCTCGCGCTCTTTCTCTCTCGCGCTCTTTCTCTCTCGCGCTCTTTCTCTCTCGCGCTCTTTCTCTCTCGCGCTCTTTCTCTCTCGCGCTCTTTCTCTCTCGCGCTCTTTCTCTCTCGCGCTCTTTCTCTCTTTCTTTCTCTCTCGCGCTCTTTCTCTCGCTCTTTCTCTCTCGCGCTCTTTCTCTCTCGCGCTCTTTCTCTCTCGCGCTCTTTCTCTCTCGCGCTCTTTCTCTCTCGCGCTCTTTCTCTCTCGCGCTCTTTCTCTCTCGCGCTCTTTCTCTCTCGCGCTCTTTCTCTCTCGCGCTCTTTCTCTCTCGCGCTCTTTCTCTCTCGCGCTCTTTCTCTCTCGCGCTCTTTCTCTCTCGCGCTCTTTCTCTCTCGCGCTCTTTCTCTCTCGCGCTCTTTCTCTCTCGCGCTCTTTCTCTCTCGCGCTCTTTCTCTCTCGCGCTCTTTCTCTCTCGCGCTCTTTCTCTCTCGCGCTCTTTCTCTCTCGCGCTCTTTCTCTCTCGCGCTCTTTCTCTCTCGCGCTCTTTCTCTCTCGCGCTCTTTCTCTCTCGCGCTCTTTCTCTCTCGCGCTCTTTCTCTCTCGCGCTCTTTCTCTCTTTCTTTCTCTCTCGCGCTCTTTCTCTCTTTCTTTCTCTCTCGCGCTCTGTCTCTCTTTCTTTCTCTCTCGCGCTCTTTCTCTCTTTCTTTCTCTCGCGCTCTTTCTCTCTCGCGCTCTTTCTCTCCTCGCGCTCTTTCTCTCTTTCTTTCATCTCTCGCGCTCTTTCTCTCTTTCTTTCTCTCTCGGCGCTCTTTTCTCTCTTCTTTCTCTCTCTCGCGCTCTTTCTCTCTTTCTTTCTCTCTCCGCGCTCTTTCCTCTCTGGCTCTTTCTCTCTCGCGCTCTTTCTCTCGTCTCTTTCTCTCTCGCGCTCTTCTCTTCGCGCTCTTTCTCTCTCGCGCTCTTTCTCTCCTCGCGCTCTTTTCTCTCTCCGCCGCTCTTTCTCTCTCGCGCTCTTTCTCTCCCTCGCCGTCTTTCTCTCTCAGCGTCTTTCTCTCTCTCTCTCTCTCTCGCGCTCTTTCTGCTCTCGCGCTTCTTTCTCTCCTCGCGCTCTCTTCTCTCTTCGCGCTCTTTCCTCTCTTTCCTTTCTCTCATCGCGCTCTTTCTCTCTTTCTTTCTCTCTTCCGCGCTCTTTCTCTCCTCTCTTTCTCCTCATCGCGCTCTTTCTCTCTTTCTCTTCTCTCTCGCGCTCTGTCTCTCTTTCTTTCTTCTCTCGCAGCTCTTTCTTCTCTTTCCTTTCTCTCTCGCGCTCTTTCTCTCTCTCTCATCTTTCTCTCTCGCGCTCTTTCTCTCTCGCGCTCTTTCTCTCTCTGCGCTCTTTCTCTCTTCGCGCTCTTCTCTCTCGCGCTCTATCTCCTCTTTCTTTCTCTCTCGCGCTCTTTCTCTTCTCGCGCTCTTTCTCTCTCTCGCGCTCTTTCTCTCTCGCTCTTTCTCTCTCGCGCTCTTCTCTCTCGCGCTTCTTTCTCTCTCGCGCTCTTTCTCTCTCGCGCTCTTTCTCTCTCGCGCTCTTTCTCTCTCGCGCTCTTTCTCTCTCGCGCTCTTTCTCTCCTCGCGCTCTTTCTCTCTCGCGCTCTTTCATCTCTTTCTTTCTCTCTCGCGCTCTTTCTCTCTTTCGTTTCTCTCTCGCGCTCTTTCTCTCTTTCTTTCTCTCTCGCGCTCTTTCTCTCTTTCTTTCTCTCTCGCGCTCTTTTCTCTCTTTCTTTCTCTCTCGCGACTCTTTCTCTCTTTCTTTCTCTCTCGCCGCGCTCTTTCTCTCTCGCGCTCTTTCTCTCTCGCGCTCTTTCTCTCTCGCGCTCTTTCTCTCTCGCGCTCTTTCTCTCTCGCGCTCTTTCTCTCTCGCGCTCTTTCTCTCTCGCGCTCTTTCTCTCTCGCGCTCTTTCTCTCTCGCGCTCTTTCTCTCTTTCTTTCTCTCTCGCGCTCTTTCTCTCTTTCTTTCTCTCTCGCGCTCTTTCTCTCTCGCGCTCTTTCTCTCTCGCGCTCTTTCTCTCTTTCTTTCTCTCTCGCGCTCTTTCTCTCTTTCTTTCTCTCTCGCGCTCTTTCTCTCTTTCTTTCTCTCTCGCGCTCTTTCTCTCTATCTTTCTCTCTCGCGCTCTTTCTCTCTCGCGCTCTTTCTCTCTCGCGCTCTTTCTCTCTCGCGCTCTTTCTCTCTCGCGCTCTTTCTCTCTCGCGCTCTTTCTCTCTCGCGCTCTTTCTCTCTCGCGCTCTTTCTCTCTTTCTTTCTCTCTCGCGCTCTTTCTCTCTCGCGCTCTTTCTCTCTCGCGCTCTTTCTCTCTCGCGCTCTTTCTCTCTTTCTTTCTCTCTCGCGCTCTTTCTCTCTCGCGCTCTTTCTCTCTCGCGCTCTTTCTCTCTCGCGCTCTTTCTCTCTCGCGCTCTTTCTCTCTCGCGCTCTTTCTCTCTCGCGCTCTTTCTCTCTCGCGCTCTGTCTCTCTTTCTTTCTCTCTCGCGCTCTTTCTCTCTTTCTTTCTCTCTCGCGCTCTTTCTCTCTTTCTTTCTCTCTCGCGCTCTTTCTCTCTTTCTTTCTCTCTCGCGCTCTTTCTCTCTTTCTTTCTCTCTCGCGCTCTTTCTCTCTCGCGCTCTTTCTCTCTCGCGCTCTTTCTCTCTCGCGCTCTTTCTCTCTCGCGCTCTTTCTCTCTCGCGCTCTTTCTCTCTCGCGCTCTTTCTCTCTCGCGCTCTTTCTCTCTCGCGCTCTTTCTCTCTCGCGCTCTTTCTCTCTTTCTTTCTCTCTCGCGCTCTTTCTCTCTTTCTTTCTCTCTCGCGCTCTTTCTCTCTTTCTTTCTCTCTCGCGCTCTTTCTCTCTTCTTTCTCTCTCGCTCTCTTTCTCTCTCGCGCTCTTTCTCTCTCCGCGCTCTTTCTCTCTCGCGCTCTTTCTCTCTCGCGCTCTTTCTCTCTCGCGCTCTTTCTCTCTCGCGGCTCTTTCTCTCTCGCGCTCTTTCTCTCTCGCGCTCTTTCTCTCTCGCGCTCTTTCTCTCTTTCTCTCTTTCTCTCTCTCTCTCTTTCTCTCTCTCTCTCTTTCTCTCTCGCGCTCTTTCTCTCTTTCTTTCTCTCTCGCGCTCTTTCTCTCTTTCTTTCTCTCTCGCGCTCTTTCTCTCTCTCGCTCTTTCTCTCTCGCGCTCTTTCTCTCTCGGCTCTTTCTCTCTCGCGCTCTTTCTCTCTCGCGCTCTTTCTCTCTCGCGCTCTTTCTCTCTCGCGCTCTTTCTCTCTCGCGCTCTTTCTCTCTCGCGCTCTTTCTCTCTCGCGCTCTTTCTCTCTCGCGCTCTTTCTCTCTCGCGCTCTTTCTCTCTCGCGCTCTTTCTCTCTCGCGCTCTTTCTCTCTCGCGCTCTTTCTCCTCTCGCGCTCTTTCTCTCTCGCGCTCTTTCTCTCTCGCGCCTCTTTCTCTCTCGCGCTCTTTCTCTCTCGCGCTCTTTCTCTCTCGCGCTCTTTCTCTCTTTCTTTCTCTCTCGCGCTCTTTCTCTCTTTCTTTCTCTCTCCTCGCGCTCTTTCTCTCTTTCTTTCTCTCTCGCGCTCTTTCTCTCTCGCTCTCTTTCTCTCTCGCGCTCTTTCTCTCTCGCGCTCTTTCTCTCTCGCGCTCTTTCTCTCTCGCGCTCTTTCTCTCTCGCGCTCTTTCTCTCTCGCGCTCTTTCTCTCTTTCTTTCTCTCTCGCGCTCTTTCTCTCTTTCTTTCTCTCTCGCGCTCTTTCTCTCTCGCGCTCTCTCTCTCTCGCGCTCTTTCTCTCTCGCGCTCTTTCTCTCTCGCGCTCTTTCTCTCTCGCGCTCTTTCTCTCTCGCGCTCTTTCTCTCTCGCGCTCTTTCTCTCTCGCGCTCTTTCTCTCTCGCGCTCTTTCTCTCTTTCTTTCTCTCTCGCGCTCTGTCTCTCTTTCTTTCTCTCTCGCGCTCTTTCTCTCTTTCTTTCTCTCTCGCGCTCTGTCTCTCTTTCTTTCTCTCTCGCGCTCTTTCTCTCTTTCTTTCTCTCTCGCGCTCTTTCTCTCTCGCGCTCTTTCTCTCTCGCGCTCTTTCTCTCTCGCGCTCTTTCTCTCTCGCGCTCTTTCTCTCTCGCGCTCTTTCTCTCTTTCTTTCTCTCTCGCGCTCTTTCTCTCTTTCTTTCTCTCTCGCGCTCTTTCTCTCTTTCTTTCTCTCTCGCGCTCTTTCTCTCTTTCTTTCTCTCTCGCGCTCTTTCTCTCTTTCTTTCTCTCTCGCGCTCTTTCTCTCTCGCGCTCTTTCTCTCTCGCGCTCTTTCTCTCTCGCGCTCTTTCTCTCTCGCGCTCTTTCTCTCTCGCGCTCTATCTCTCTCGCGCTCTTTCTCTCTCTCGCTCTTTCTCTCTTTTCTTTCTCTCTCGCGCTCTTTCTCTCTTTCTTTCTCTCTCGCGCTCTTTCTCTCTCGGCTCTTTCTCTCTCGCGCTCTTTCTCTCTCCGCGCTCTTTCTCTCTCGCGCTCTTTCTCTCTCGCGCTCTTTCTCTCTCGCGCTCTTTCTCTCTCGCGCTCTTTCTCTCTCTCTTTCTCTCTCGCGCTCTTTCTCTCTCTTCTTTCTCTCTCGCGCTCTCTCTCTCTCTCTCGCGCTCTTTCTCTCTTTCTCTCTCGCGCTCTTTCTCTCTTTCTTTCTCTCTCGCGCTCTTTCTCTCTCTTTCTTTCTCTCTCGCGCTCTTTCTCTCTCGCGCTCTTTCTCTCTCGCGCTCTTTCTCTCTCGCGCTCTTTCTCTCTCGCGCTCTTTCTCTCTCACGCGCTCTTTCTCTCTCGCGCTCTTTCTCTCTCGCCTCTTTCTCTCTCGCGCTCTTTCTCTCTCGCGCTCTTTCTCTCTCGCGCTCTTTCTCTCTGTCTTTCTCTCTCGCGCTCTTTCTCTCTTTCTTTCTCTCTCGCGCTCTTTCTCTCTTTCTTTCTCTCTCGCGCTCTTTCTCTCTGTCTTTCTCTCTCGCGCTCTTTCTCTCTTTCTTTCTCTCTCGCGCTCTTTCTCTCTTTCTTTCTCTCTCGCGCTCTTTCTCTCTTTCTTTCTCTCTCGCGCTCTTTCTCTCTCGCGCTCTTTCTCTCTCGCGCTCTTTCTCTCTCGCGCTCTTTCTCTCTCGCGCTCTTTCTCTCTCGCGCTCCTTTCTCTCTCGCGCTCTTTCTCTCTTTCTTTCTCTCTCGCGCTCTTTCTCTCTCGCGCTCTTTCTCTCTCGCGCTCTTTCTCTCTCGCATCTTCTCTCTTCTTTCTCTCTCGCGCTCTTTCTCTCTCGCGCTCTTTCTCTCTCGCGCTCTTTCTCTCTCGCGCCCTCTTTCTCTCTCGCGCTCTTTCTCTCTCGCGCTCTTTCTCTCTCCGCGCTCTTTCTCTCTCGCGCTCTTTCTCTCTCGCGCTCTTCTCTCCTCGCGCTCTTTCTCTCTCGCGCTCTTTCTCTCTCGCTCTCTTTCTCTCTCGCGCTCTTTCTCTCTTTCTTTCTCTCTCGCGCTCTTTCTCCTCTTTCTTTCTCTCTCGCGCTCTTTCTCTCTTTCTTTCTCTCTTCGCGCTCTTTCTCTCTCGCGCTCTTTCTCTCTCGCGCTCTTTCTCTCTCGCGCTCTTTCTCTCTCGCGCTCTTTCTCTCTCTCGCTCTTTCTCCTCTCGCGCTCTTTCTCTCTCGCGCTCTTTCTCTCTCGCGCTCTTTCTCTCTCGCGCTCTTTCTCTCTCGCGCTCTTTCTCTTTCTTTCTCTCTCGCGCTCTTTCTCTCTTTCTTTCTCTCTCGCGCTCTTTCTCTCTCGCGCTCCTTTCTCTCTCGCGCTCTTTCTCTCTTTCTTTCTCTCTCGCGCTCTTTCTCTCTCTTTCTTTCTCTCTCGCGCTCTTTCTCTCTTTCTTTCTCTCTCGCGCTCTTTCTCTCTCGCGCTCTTTCTCCTCTCGCGCTCTTTCTCTCTCTCGCGCTCTTTCTCTCTCGCGCTCTTTCTCTCTCGCGCTCTTTCTCTCTCGCGCTCTTTCTCTCTCGCGCTCTTTCTCTCTTTCTTTCTCTCTCGCGCTCTTTCTCTCTCGCGCTCTTTCTTCTCTTTCTTTCTCTCTCGCGCTCTTTTCTCTCTCGCGCTCTTTCTCTCTCGCGCTCTTTCTCTCTCGCGCTCTTTCTCCTCTCGCGCTCTTTCTCTCTTTCTTTCTCTCTCGCGCTCTTTCTCTTCTCCGCGCTCTTTCTCTCTCGCGCTCTTTCTCTCTCGCGCTCTTTCTCTCTCGCGCTCTTTCTCTCTCGCGCTCTTTCTCTCTCGCGCTCTTTCTCTCTCGCGCTCTTTCTCTCTCGCGCTCTTTCTCTCTTTCTTTCTCTCTCGCGCTCTTTCTCTCTATCTTTCTCTCTCGCGCTCTTTCTCTCTTTCTTTCTCTCTCGCGCTCTTTCTCTCTCGCGCTCTTTCTCTCTCGCGCTCTTTCTCTCTCGCGCCTGTTTCTCTCTCGCGCTCTTTCTCTCTCGCGCTCTTTCTCTCTCGCGCTCTTTCTCTCTCGCGCTCTTTCTCTCTCGCGCTCTTTCTCTCTCGCGCTCTTTCTCTCTCGCGCTCTTTCTCTCTTTCTTTCTCTCTCGCGCTCTTTCTCTCTTTCTTTCCTCTCTCGCGCTCTTTCTCTCTTTCTCTCTCGCGCTCTTTCTCTCTTTCTTTCTCTCTCGCGCTCTTTCTCTCTCGCGCTCTTTCTCTCTCGCGCTCTTTCTCTCTCGCGCTCTTTCTCTCTCGCGCTCTTTCTCTCTCGCGCTCTTTCTCTCTCGCGCTCTTTCTCTCTCGCGCTCTTTCTCTCTTTCTTTCTCTCTCGCGCTCTTTCTCTCTTTCTTTCTCTCTCGCGCTCTTTCTCTCTTTCTTTCTCTCTCGCGCTCTTTCTCTCTCGCGCTCTTTCTCTCTCGCGCTCTTTCTCTCTCGCGCTCTTTCTCTCTCGCGCTCTTCTCTCTCGCGCTCTTTCTCTCTCGCGCTCTTTCTCTCTCGCGCTCTTTCTCTCTCGCGCTCTTTCTCTCTCGCGCTCTTTCTCTCTCGCGCTCTTTCTCTCTCGCGCTCTTTCTCTCTCGCGCTCTTTCTCTCTCGCGCTCTTTCTCTCTCGCGCTCTTTCTCTCTCTCGCGCTCTTTCTCTCTTTCTTTCTCTCTCGCGCTCTTTCTCTCTTTCTTTCTCTCTCGCGCTCTTTCTCTCTTTCTTTCTCTCTCGCGCTCTTTCTCTCTTTCTTTCTCTCTCGCGCTCTTTCTCTCTTTCTTTCTCTCTCGCGCTCTTTCTCTCTCGCGCTCTTTCTCTCTCGCGCTCTTTCTCTCTCGCGCTCTTTCTCTCTCGCGCTCTTTCTCTCTTTCTTTCTCTCTCGCGCTCTTTCTCTCTTTCTTTCTCTCTCGCGCTCTTTCTCTCTTTCTTTCTCTCTCGCGCTCTTTCTCTCTTTCTTTCTCTCTCGCGCTCTTTCTCTCTTTCTTTCTCTCTCGCGCTCTTTCTCTCTCGCGCTCTTTCTCTCTCGCGCTCTTTCTCTCTCGCGCTCTTTCTCTCTCGCGCTCTTTCTCTCTCGCGCTCTTTCTCTCTCTCGCTCTTTCTCTCTCGCGCTCTTTCTCTCTCGCGCTCTTTCTCTCTCGCGCTCTTTCTCTCTCGCGCTCTTTCTCTCTCGCGCTCTTTCTCTCTCGCGCTCTTTCTCTCTTTCTTTCTCTCTCGCGCTCTTTCTCTCTTTCTTTCTCTCTCGCGCTCTTTCTCTCTTTCTTTCTCTCTCGCGCTCTTTCTCTCTTTCTTTCTCTCTCGCGCTCTTTCTCTCTCGCGCTCTTTCTCTCTCGCGCTTTCTCTCTCGCGCTCTTTCTCTCTCGCGCTCTTTCTCTCTTTCTTTCTCTCTCGCGCTCTTTCTCTCTTTCTTTCTCTCTCGCGCTCTCTCTCTCTTTCTTTCTCTCTCGCGCTCTTTCTCTCTCGCGCTCTTTCTCTCTCGCGCTCTTTCTCTCTCGCGCTCTTTCTCTCTCGCGCTCTTTCTCTCTTTCTTTCTCTCTCGCGCTCTTTCTCTCTCGCGCTCTTTCTCTCTCGCGCTCTTTCTCTCTCGCGCTCTTTCTCTCTCGCGCTCTTTCTCTCTCGCGCTCTTTCTCTCTCGCGCTCTTTCTCTCTCGCGCTCTTTCTCTCTCGCGCTCTTTCTCTCTCGCGCTCTTTCTCTCTCGCGCTCTTTCTCTCTTTCTTTCTCTCTCGCGCTCTTTCTCTCTTTCTTTCTCTCTCGCGCTCTTTCTCTCTTTCTTTCTCTCTCGCGCTCTTTCTCTCTTTCTTTCTCTCTCGCGCTCTTTCTCTCTCGCGCTCTTTCTCTCTCGCGCTCTTTCTCTCTTTCTTTCTCTCTCGCGCTCTTTCTCTCTTTCTTTCTCTCTCGCGCTCTTTCTCTCTTTCTTTCTCTCTCGCGCTCTCTCTCTCTTTCTTTCTCTCTCGCGCTCTTTCTCTCTCGCGCTCTTTCTCTCTCGCGCTCTTTCTCTCTCGCGCTCTTTCTCTCTCGCGCTCTTTCTCTCTTTCTTTCTCTCTCGCGCTCTTTCTCTCTTTCTTTCTCTCTCGCGCTCTTTCTCTCTTTCTTTCTCTCTTGCGCTCTCTCTCTCTTTCTTTCTCTCTCGCGCTCTCTCTCTCTTTCTTTCTCTCTCGCGCTCTTTCTCTCTTTCTTTCTCTCTCGCGCTCTTTCTCTCTTTCTTTCTCTCTCGCGCTCTTTCTCTCTTTCTTTCTCTCTCGCGCTCTCTCTCTCTTTCTTTCTCTCTCGCGCTCTTTCTCTCTCGCGCTCTTTCTCTCTCGCGCTCTTTCTCTCTCGCGCTCTTTCTCTCTCGCGCTCTTTCTCTCTCGCGCTCTTTCTCTCTCGCGCTCTTTCTCTCTTTCTTTCTCTCTCGCGCTCTTTCTCTCTTTCTTTCTCTCTCGCGCTCTTTCTCTCTTTCTTTCTCTCTCGCGCTCTCTCTCTCTTTCTTTCTCTCTCGCGCTCTCTCTCTCTTTCTTTCTCTCTCGCGCTCTTTCTCTTTCTTTCTCTCTCGCGCTCTTTCTCTCTTTCTTTCTCTCTCGCGCTCTTTCTCTCTTTCTTTCTCTCTCGCGCTCTCTCTCTCTTTTTCTCTCTCTTTTTCTCTCGCTCTCTTTTTCTCTCGCTTTTTCTCTCGCTCTTTTTCTCTCGCTTTTGCTCTCGCTCTCGCTCTTTCTCTCGCTCTCGCTCTTTCTCTCGCTCTCGCTCTTTCTCTCGCTCTCGCTCTTTCTCTCGCTCTCGCTCTTTCTCTCGCTCTCGCTCTTTCTCTCGCTCTCGCTCTCTCTCTCTTTCTCTCGCTCTCGCTCTTTCTCTCGCTCTCGCTCTTTCTCTCGCTCTTTCTCTCGCTCTTTCTCTCGCTCTCGCTCTTTCGCTCTCGCTCTTTCGCTCTCGCTCTTTCGCTCTCGCTCTTTCGCTCTCGCTCTTTCGCTCTCGCTCTTTCGCTCTCGCTCTTTCGCTCTCGCTCTTTCGCTCTCGCTCTTTCGCTCTCGCTCTTTCTCTCGCTCTCGCTCTTTCGCTCTCGCTCTCGCTCTTGCTCTTTCGCTCTCGCTCTTTCGCTCTCGCTCTTTCGCTCTCGCTCTCTTTCGCTCTCGCTCTCTTTCGCTCTCGCTCTTTCTCGCTCTCTCTTTTTCTCGCTCTCTCTTTTTCTCGCTCTCTCTTTTTCTCTCTCTCTTTTTCTCTCTCTCTTTTTTTCTCTCTTTTTTTCTCTCTCTTTTTTTCTCTCTCTTTTTCTCTCTCTCTTTTTTTCTCTCTCTTTTTTTCTCTCTCTTTTTCTCTCTCTCTTTTTTTCTCTCTCTTTTTTTCTCTCTCTTTTTCTCTCTCTCTTTTTCTCTCTCTCTTTTTTTCTCTCTCTTTTTCTCTCTCTCTTTTTCTCTCTCTCTTTTTTTCTCTCTCTTTTTCTCTCTCTCTTTTTCTCTCTCTTTTTTTCTCTCTCTTTCTCTCTCTTTCTCTTTCTCTCTCTCACGTTCCAGCAAATCCGATGAAGGCTCAGGCTTTTCTGAAGTGTGTTTCAGATCTAGAGATTTCAGGGGTAATCATACCAGTTCCGTTTCAGGAACAGGGTCTGGGGTTTTATTCAAATCTATTCATTGTCCCAAAGAGAAAATTCATTCAGGCCCAACTTTCAAGATGGTGACTATAAGGACTATTCTGCCTTTTGTGCAGCAAGGTCTTTATATATCCACGATAGACTTACAGGATGCATATCTTCACATTCCGATTCATCCAGACCATTATCGGTTTCTGAGATTCTTTTTTCTAGACAAGCATTACCAATTTGTTGCTCTTCCTTTTCGGCTAGCAACAGTTTCACGGATCTTTTGGAAGGTTCTCATTGCCCTTTTATCTGTAATCGGAGAACAAGGTATTGCAGTGTTTCCTTATTTGGACGATATAATGGTACTAGCTCAGTCTTTACATTTAGCCGAATCTCACACGAATCTTGCACAAATCAATCAACGAAATTGGTTTCAGCTTGACGAAACCTTCAGTCTCAATCAGCAGCATTGGACGCTATCCCCTTTGCTCGTTTTCATATGAGACCTCTGTAGCTTTGCATGTTTAATCAATGCTGCAGAGATTATACTCGGATATCACAATTGATATACTTAAATCCCAACATTCAACTCTCTCTGACTTGGTGGTTAGACCATCATTGTTTATTTCAGGGGGCCACTTTTGTTCATCCTACTTGGACTGTGATCACAACAGATGCAAGACTTTCAGGTTGGGGAGCTGTCTATGGATCTCTGACAGCACAAGGGGTTTGGAAACCTCAAGAGGCGAGGTTACCAATCAATATTTTAGAACTCCGTGCTATTTTCAGGGCTCTTCAGGTTTGGCCTGTGTTAAAGAGAGAACCATTCATTTGTTTTCAGACGGACAATATCACAACGGTGGTATATGTCTAACATCAGTGTGGGACTCGCAGTCCCCTAGCTAAGAAAGAAGTATCCCAGATACTTTCTTGGGCAGAATCCAGCTCTTGTCTAGTTTCTGCGGTACATATCCGAGGTGTAGACAATTGGGAAGCGGATTATCTCAGCCGTCAGACTATACATCCGGGGTAGTGGTCTCTCCATCCGGATGTCTTGTCAGATTATACAGATGTGGGGGTCTTCCATAAATAGATCTGATGGCTTCTCATCTAAACAAGAAACTTTCCCAGGTACCTGTCCAGGTCCAGGGATCCTCAGGCGGAGATGGTGAATGCTTTAGCAGTTCCTTGGTTTTACCAACCTGCTTATATCTTTCCCCTTCTATTTCTTCTTCCAAGAGTGATCTCCAAGATCTTTATGAAACAATTGTATGTGTTACTGATAGCACCAGCCTGGCCTCGCAGGTTTTGGTATGCAGATCTTGTTCGGATGTCCAGTTTTCCATCAGGATCTCAAATCGTTAAATTTAAAGGTATGGAAATTGAACGCTTAGTGCTTAGTCATAGAGGTTTCTCTGACTCAGTGATTAATACTATGCTACAGGCTTGTAAGTCTGTTTCAAGGAAGATTTCTTATTGAGTTTGGAAGACCTATATTTCATGGTGTTCTTCTCATAAATTCTCCTGGCATTCTTTTAGAATTCCTAGAACTTTGCAGATTCTTCAGGAAGGTTTTGATAAAGGTTTGTCTGCAAGTACTTTGAAGGGACAAATCTCGTCTCTTTCTGTTTTCTTTCATAGAAAGATTGCTAAGCTTCCTGATATTCACCGTTTTGTTCAGGCTTTGGTTCATATCAAGCCTGTTATTAAATCAATCTCTCCTCCTTGGAGTCTGAATTTGGTTTTGAAGACTTTGCAGGCTTCTCTTTTTGAGCCTATGCATGCATTCTTTAGATATTAAACTACTTTCTTGGAAAATGTTGTTTCTTTTGGCTTTCTCTTCAGCTAGAAGAGTTTCCGAATTGTGTGCTTTCTCTTCTGAGTCTCCTTTTCTGATTTTCCATCAGGATAAGGCTGTTTTGCTGACTTTTTAAATTTTTTTCCTTAGGTTGTGAATTCTAACAACAGTAGGGAAATTGTTGTTTCTTCCTTGTGTCCTAATCCCAAGAATTCTAGGAAAGATCAGAAAGCTTCTGCCATTTCTTTGGCATCTTGGTTGAAGCTTTTGATTCATAAAGGCGGGACAGTCCTCGCCTTAGAGAATCACCGCTCATTCTACTAGATCAGTCTCCACTTCTTGGGCTTTTATGAATGAAGCTTCAGTTGATCAGATTTGCAAAGCAGCAACTTGGTCTTTTTTGCATACATTTACAAAATTTTACAATTTTGATGCATTTTCTTCTTCTGAATCAGTCTTTGGTAGAAAAGTTCTTCAGGCAGCTGTTTCAGTTTGATTCTTCTGCTTATGTTTTTTAAGTTTTTTTTCTTTAAATTTATGAGAAACTTATTTTTGTGGATTTAATTTTTTTCAGCAGAAAATGGCTGTTTCTTTCATGTAATTAGCAAGAGTCCATGAGCTAGTGACGTATGGGATATACATTCCTACCAGGAGGGGCAAAGTTTCCCAAACCTTAAAATGCCTATAAATACACCCCTCACCACACCCACAATTCAGTTTTACAAACTTTGCCTCCGATGGAGGTGGTGAAGTAAGTTTGTGCTAGATTCTACGTTGATATGCGCTCCGCAGCAAGTTGGAGCCCGGTTTTCCTCTCAGCGTGCAGTGAATGTCAGAGGGATGTGAGGAGAGTATTGCCTATTTGAATGCAGTGATCTCCTTCTACGGGGTCTATTTCATAGGTTCTCTGTTATCGGTCGTAGAGATTCATCTCTTACCTCCCTTTTCAGATCGACGATATACTCTTATATATACCATTACCTCTGCTGATTCTCGTTTCAGTACTGGTTTGGCTTTCTACAAACATGTAGATGAGTGTCCTGGGGTAAGTAAATCTTATTTTCTGTGACACTCTAAGCTATGGTTGGGCACTTTGTGTATAAAGTTCTAAATATATGTATTCAAACATTTATTTGCCTTGACTCAGAATGTTCAACATTCCTTATTTTTCAGACAGTCAGTTTCATATTTGGGATAAATGCATTTGTTTCAATCATTTTTTCTTACCTTAAAAAATTTGACTTTTTCCCTGTGGGCTGTTAGGCTCGCGGGGGCAGAAAATGCTTCATTTTATTGCGTCATTCTTGGCGCGGACTTTTTTGGCGCAAAATTTTTTTTCTGTTTCCGGCGTCATACGTGTCGCCGGAAGTTGCGTCATTTTTTGACTTTTTTTGCGTAAAAAATGTCGGCGTTCCGGATGTGGCGTCATTTTTGGCGCCAAAAGCATTTAGGCGCCAAATAATGTGGGCGTCTTTTTTGGCGCTAAAAAATATGGGCGTCACTTTTGTCTCCACATTATTTAAGTCACATTATTTATTGCTTCTGGTTGCTAGAAGCTTGTTCACTGGCATTTTTTTCCCATTCCTGAAACTGTCATTTAAGGAATTTGATCAATTTTGCTTTATATGTTGTTTTTTTCTTTTACATATTGCAAGATGTTCCACGTTGCAACTGAGTCAGAAGATACTTCAGGAAAATCACTGCCCAGTGCTGGAGCTACCAAGCTAAGTGTATCTGCTATAAACTTTTGGTATCTGTTTCTCCAGCTCTTGTTTGTATTGCATGTCATGTCAAACTTATTAATGCAGATAAAATTTCCTTTAGTACTGTTATATTAGCTGTTGCTGTTCAGTCAACATCTAATTTTCAGAGTGTTCCTGATAACATAAGAGATTTTATTTTTTAAATCCATTAAGAAGGCTATGTCTGTTATTTCTTCTTCTAGTATACATAAAAGTCTTTTAAAACTTCTCTTTTTTCAGATGAATTTTTAAATGAACATCATCATTCTGATACTGATAATGGTTCTTCTGGTTCAGAGGTTTCTGTCTCAGAGGTTGATGCTGATAAATCTTTGTATTTGTTCAAGATGGAATTTATTCGTTCTTTACTTAAAGAAGTATTATTTGCATTAGAAATAGAGGATTCTGGTCCTCTTGATACTAAATGTAAACGTTTAAATAAGGTTTTTAAATCTCCTGTAGTTATTCCAGAAGTGTTTTATCTCCCTGATGCTATTTCTGAAGTAATTTCCAGGGAATGGAATAATTTGGGTAATTTATTTACTCCTTCTAGACGTTTAAGCAATTATATCCTGTGCCATCTGACAGATTAGAGTTTTTTGGGACAAAAATCCCTAAGGTTATGGGGCTGTCTCTACTCCTGCTAATGTACTACTATTCCTACAGCAGATAGTACTTCATTTAAGGATCCTTTAGATAGGAAAATTGAATCCTTTCTAAGAAAAGCTTACTTATGTTCAGGTAATCTTCTTAGACCTGCTATATTTTTAACGGATGTTGCTGCAGCTTCAACTTTTTGGTTAGAAGCTTTAGCGCAACAAGTTACAGATCATAATTTTATAGCATTATTATTATTCTATAACATGCTAATAATTTTATTGGTGATACCATCTTTTGATATCATTAGAGTTGATGTCAGGTATATGTCTAGCTATTTTAGCTAGAAAAGCTTTATGGATTAAACTTGGAATGCTGATATGTCTTCTAAGTCAACTTTGCTTTCCCTTTCTTTCCAGGGTAAATAATCATTTTCGTTCCTTTCCTCACAACAAGGAACAAAAGCCTGATCCTTCATCCTCAGGAGCGGTATCAGTTTGGAAACTATTTCCAGTTTGGAATATATCCAAGCCTTATGGAAACCTATAGCCAGCTCCTAAGTACCTATGAAGGTGCGGCCCTTATTCCAGCTCAGCTGGTATGGGGCAGATTACGTTTTCTTCAAAGAAATTTGGATCAATTCCGTTCTCAATCTCTGGTTTCAGAACATTGTTTCAGAAAGGTACAGAATTGGCTTCAAGTTAAGGCCTCCTGCTAAGAGATTTTTTTCTTTCCCGTGTCCCAGTTAACACAGCAAAGGCTCAGCATTTCTGAAATGTTTTTCAGATCTAGAGTTGGCTGGAGTATTTATGCCAGTTCCAGTTCTGGAACAGGGGCTGGGGTTTTATTTTATCTCTTCATTGTACCAAAGAAGGTCAATTCCTTCAGACCAGTTCCGGATCTATCATTATTGAATCGTTATGTTAGGATACCAACATTCAAGATGGTTACTGTAGGACTATCCTGCCTTTTGTTTAGCAAGGGCATTATATGTCTACAATAGATTTACAGGATGTGTATCTGCATATTCCGATTCATCCAGATCACTTTTAGTGTCTGAGATTCTCTTTTTAGACAAGCATTACCAGTTTTTTGGCTCTACCGTTTGGCCTAGCCTCAGTTCCAAGAATTTTTTTCAAAGGTTCTCGGTGCCCTTCTTTCTGTAATCAGAGAACAGGGTTTTGGTATTTCCTTATTTGGACGATATCTTGGTACTTGCTCATTCTTCTCATTTTCGAAGAATCTCATACGAATCGACTTGTGTTGTTTCTTCAAGTTCATGGTTGGAGGATCAATTTACCAATCAATTCATTGATTCCTCAGACAAGGGTAACCTTTTTAGGTTTCTAGATAGATTTAGTGTCTATGACTCTGTCCTTGTCAGACAAGAGAAGTTTAACATTGATATCAGCTTGTCAAAACCTTCAGTCACAATCATTCCCTTTGGTAGCCTTATGCATGGAAATGTTGGGTCTTAGGACTGCCGCATCAGATGCGATCTCCTTTGCTCGTTTTCACATGCGACCTCTTCAGCTCTGTATGCTGAACCAATGGTGCAGGGATTACTCAAAGATATCTCAATTAATATCTTTAAACCGATTTTACGACACTCTCTGACATGGTGGACAGATCACCATCGTTTAGTTCAGGGGGCTTCTTGTTCTTCCGACCTGGACTATAATCTCAACAGATGCAAGTCTTACAGGTTGGGGAGCTGTGTGGGGGTATCTGACGGCACAAGGGGTTTGGGAATCTCAGGAGGTGAGATTTCCGATCAATATTTTGGAACTCCGTGCAATTTTCAGAGCTCTTCAGTCTTGGCCTCTTCTGAAGAGAGAGTTGTTCATTTGTTTTCAGATAGACAATGTCACAACTGTGGCATACATCAATCATCAAGGAGGGACTCACAGTCCTCTGGCTATGAAAGAAGTATCTCGAATTTTGGTTTGGGCGGAATCCAGCTCCTGTCTAATCTCTGCGGTTCATATCCCAGGTATGGACAATTGGAAAGCGGATTATCTCAGTCGCCAAACGTTGCATTCGGGCGAATGGTCTCTTCACCCAGAGGTATTTCTTCAGATTATTCAAATGTGGGAACTTCCAGAAATAGATCTGATGGCTTCTCATCTAAACAAGAAACTTCCCAGGTATCTGTCCAGATCCCGGGATCCTCAGGCGGAGGCAGTGGACGCATTATCACTTCCTTGGAAGTATCATCCTGCCTATATCTTTCCGCCTCTAGTTCTTCTTCCAAGAGTAATCTCCAAGATTCTGAAGGAATGCTCGTTTGTTCTGCTGGTAGCTCCGGCATGGCCTCACAGGTTTTGGTATGCGGATCTTGTCCGGATGGCCTCTTGCCAACCGTGGACTCTTCCGTTAAGACCAGAACTTCTGTCTCAAGGTCCTTTTTTCCATCAGGATCTGAAATCCTTAAATTTAAAGGTATGGAGATTGAACGCTTGATTCTTGGTCAAAGAGGTTTCTCTGACTCTGTGATTAATACTATGTTTCAGGCTCGTAAATCTGTATCCAGAGAGATATATTATAGAGTCTGGAAGACTTATATTTCTTGGTGTCTTTCTCATCATTTTTCTTGGCATTCTTTTAGAATACCGAGAATATTACAGTTTCTTCAGGATGGATTAGATAAGGGTTTGTCCGCAAGTTCCTTGAAAGGACAAATCTCTGCTCTTTCTGTTCTTTTTCACAGAAAGATTGCTATTCTTCCTGATATTCATTGTTTTGTACAAGCTTTGGTTCGTATAAAGCCTGTCATTAAGTCAATTTCTCCTCCTTGGAGTTTGAATTTGGTTCTGGGGGCTCTTCAAGCTCCTCCATTTGAACCTATGCATTCATTGGACATTAAATTACTTTCTTGGAAAGTTTTGTTCCTTTTGGCCATCTCTTCTGCCAGAAGAGTTTCTGAATTATCTGCTCTTTCTTGTGAGTCTCCTTTTCTGATTTTTCATCAGGATAAGGCGGTGTTGCGAACTTCTTTTGAATTTTTACCTAAAGTTGTGAATTCCAACAACATTAGTAGAGAAATTGTGGTTCCTTCATTATGTCCTAATCCTAAGAATTCTAAGGAGAAATCGTTGCATTCTTTGGATGTTGTTAGAGCTTTGAAATATTATGTTGAAGCTACTAAATCTTTCCGAAAGACTTCTAGTCTATTTGTCATCTTTTCCGGTTCTAGAAAAGGCCAGAAAGCTTCTGCCATTTCTTTGGCATCTTGGTTGAAATCTTTAATTCATCTTGCCTATGTTGAGTCGGGTAAAACTCCGCCTCAGAGGATTACAGCTCATTCTACTAGGTCAGTTTCTACTTCCTGGGCGTTTAGGAATGAAGCTTCGGTTGATCAGATTTGCAAAGCGGCAACTTGGTCCTCTTTGCATACTTTTACCAAATTCTACCATTTTGATGTATTTTCTTCTTCTGAAGCAGTTGTTGGTAGAAAAGTACTTCAGGCAGCGGTTTCAGTTTGAATCTTCTGCTTATGTTTTTCATTAAACTTTATTTTGGGTGTGGATTATTTTCAGCAGGAATTGGCTGTCTTTATTTTATCCCTCCCTCTCTAGTGACTCTTGTGTGGAAAGATCCACATCTTGGGTAGTCATTATCCCATACGTCACTAGCTCATGGACTCTTGCTAATTACATGAAAGAAAACATAATTTATGTAAGAACTTACCTGATAAATTCATTTCTTTCATATTAGCAAGAGTCCATGAGGCCCGCCCTTTTTTGTGGTGGTTATGATTTTTTTGTATAAAGCACAATTTTTCCAATTCCTTATTTTATATGCTTTCGCACTTTTTTCTTATCACCCCACTTCTTGGCTATTCGTTAAACTGAATTGTGGGTGTGGTGAGGGGTGTATTTATAGGCATTTTAAGGTTTGGGAAACTTTGCCCCTCCTGGTAGGAATGTATATCCCATACGTCACTAGCTCATGGACTCTTGCTAATATGAAAGAAATGAATTTATCAGGTAAGTTCTTACATAAATTATGTTTTTTATTTTATTTCTCCCTTTCTAGTGACTCTTCTGTGGACTTCCATATCTTGGGTATTTCTATCCCATACGTCACTAGCTCATGGACTATTACATATAAGAAAACATAATTTATGTAAGAACTTGCCTGATAAATGCATTTCTTTCATATTGGAAAGAGTCCATGAGACCCACCCTTTTTCTGGTGGTTATGATTTCTTGTATAAAAGCACAATTATATTTCCTCTTTTTTGTATGCTTTTTTACTCCTTTTTCTATCACCCCACTGCTTGGCTAGTCGTTAAACTGAATTGTGGGTGTGGTGAGGGGTGTATTTATAGGCATTTTGAGGTTTGGGAAACTTTGCCCCTCCTGGTAGGATTGTATATCCCATACGTCACTAGCTCATGGACTCTTGCCAATATGAAAGAAATTAATTTATCAGGTAAGTTCTTACATAAATTATGTTTTTTAAACCATAACAAAACTTGAGTAGACTTTCCCTTTAATGGTATAGGAAAGTCCAAATTAAAATTGAATGATTCAGATAGAGCATGCAATTTTAAGACACTTTTAATTCACTTCTGTTATCAAATGTGCTTCGTTCTCTTTCTTTTCCTTGTTCAAAAAAAGAATATGCACATATCCTACATTAGTGGGAGCTAGTTGCTGATTGGTGCCTGCACACTTTTGTCTCTTGTGATTGGCTAAATAGATGTGTTCAGCTAGCTGCCATTAATGCAGTTCTGTTCCTTCAGCAAAGGATAACAAGAGAATGACAAGACAACAATATGGGATTGATGATGCAGTCACCTTGATTGTTGTGAACACAGGCTAGCTGCACTTGAATATAAAGAAAGAATACAACAATGGATTTGATGATGCAGTGACATCACCTGGATTGAGACTAGAGACAAGAGACCACAGGCTTGTACTTGGTCTAGACTCTAGATCTAGAATATAAAGAAGACAACAATGGGCTTGCTTAACTTAATGATAATGCAGTCACCTTACCTTGATTGAGAAGAGACGAGACCACAGGCTTATACACTTGAAATTATTTAAATATAAACTTTAAAGACGACAACAATGGGGTTGCTCATATTCATGTTTATTTAGACTGAGGCTTTCACTGGAGGAGACTGACCTTGCAGTTGTAGAATACACTGGCTCTGGAGGACTGACCTTGCTGTTGTAGAAAACACTGGCTTTGGATGACTGACCTTTCTGTTGTAGAAGACACTGGCTGGCTGACCTAGCTGTTGTAGAAGACAGAGGCTTTCAGAGTTGCAGTTCACCTGCAGGATGACTTTGCTGTTGTAGAAGAAGAAACAGGCTGCACTAGGATGTGGATGACCTTGCTGTTGTAGAAGAATAAACAGGCTGCACTAGGATGTGGATGACCTTGCTGTTGTAGAAGAAGAAACAGGCGGCACTAGGATGTGGATGACCTTTCTGTTGTAGAAGAAGAAACAGGCTGCAGGATGTGTGGATGACCTTGCTGTTGTAGAAGAAGAAACAGGCTGCAGGATGTGTGGATGACCTTGCTGTTGTAGAAGAAGAAACAGGCTGCAGGATGTGTGGATGACCTTGCTGTTGTAGAAGAAGAAACAGGCTGCAGGATGTGTGGATGGCCTTGCTGTTGTAGAAGAAGAAACAGGCTGCAGGATGTGTGGATGACCTTGCTGTTGTAGAAGAAGAAACAGGCTGCAGGATGTGTGGATGACCTTGCTGTTGTAGAAGAAGAAACAGGCTGCAGGATGTGTGGATGACCTTGCTGTTGTAGAAGAAGAAACAGGCTGCAGGATGTGTGGATGACCTTGCTGTTGTAGAAGAAGAAACAGGCCGCAGGATGTGTGGATGACCTTGCTGTTGTAGAAGAAGAAACAGGCCGCAGGATGTGTGGATGAACTTGCTGTTGTAGAAGAAGAAAGAGGATGCAATCTGGAACCACAGCTGTTGGCTGACTTTGGTGAACTTAAGTAGATGACACACAGGCACTGTCAGGCAGTATTTGCTGTTGGTTGAACAATGAACATAAAATATTTTTAGAATAAGGTGGTGGTGGGAGGGAGAAAAGTTCTCTTTTTTTTGGAAAGCCAAAATAAATGAATGAAAATTTGAAATGTAAAAAAAAATAGTTTTTGTTTTTAACTTTGATGTCCCTCATAGTCCATTACTGTTTCTGACTGTGTTGTGTTTGTTCATTGTTGTCAACAACACAGGCATGTGTGGTTAATCGTGTAGCCCTTGCAGGGGGGTGTGCATAAAGAGACCAGTGTGATATTGATATGCAGGGGGGCTATGCATGAAGAGACCAGGGTGATATTGATATGCAGGGGTGTGTGCATGAAGAGACCAGTGTGATATTGATATATGCAGGGGAGGTATGCATGATGAATTGACCAGGGTGATATTGATATATGCAGGGGGGGGTATGTATGATGAATTGACCAGGGTGATATTGATATATGCAGGGGGGGTATGCATGATGAATTGACCAGGGTGATATTGATATGCAGGGGGGGGTATGCTTGAAAAGACCAGGGTGAAGGTGAATCTGATTGATATACAGGGGATATGTGTAAAGAGATCAGGGTGATATGGATATGCAGGGGGTATGCATGAAGAGACCAGGGATACATTTTATATATACATTTTACAATTTAAAAAAAGTTTTTTTATTTCAAAATGCTACTTTTTACTAAAAAAAAATCTCATCGCAGAAAGTGGAAAAAAAGTTTAGCTTCTGGGTCAGGCAGAGCTATTGCATCCTTATCGGTGCTTCTTTTTCGGCCATGCCACTCTTTGTTGAGGATGGTTCAATCCTAGCAGGAGCAGACGTCAGTGAGACTGATTGCTAAGTTTATGTCCGTGAGTTAGTATTGTGGTTAAGGGGCTTCGCCTCATGGACCTTGTAGCAGGGATCTGCTGGGTCAAGGCCCTTTTACATCATGGAATCTTATTCCTCTGAGGCAGATTGAGAGAGGTTGCTTGGTCTTAGCAGAGTGAGGGGTTTTCTGAAAGGTTACAGTCTTTTCCGTCAGCGTGTAGTTGGTCCTTCGTTATCTATCATAGGTGTGAAGGACCACCCTTTGTCGGGAGGGGCTAGATCGTTCTGGCTCTCTATCAAATCCAGGGGTTTTTCTTTATTTTCCTCCAGGATGATCTGGAGAAGGGCCTCCCTAGCTAGTTCCGGCCAAAGCAGTCCCTTTTGGGACAGCTAGTTATCATAACCTGATGGTTAACTTAGCTGCCTAGCATGCGGAAGGTTGCAGGTTGAATCCAGCTGCAGTCCCTGCTCCTTGAATGTGGGCTCGCAAGCAGTTTTTCAATTCCCTTTTTGTTCTTCTGCTCCAGAGGTTCATTGAATTTTCATGCATTTAATTCTTTTGCTCCTTCTTGTAGTTTAGACCTTATTTTTAGGGGGTTGCATCGGGTTACTTTTGTACCCGTGCAGGAGGTGGTCTTTGAATTATTTTCTTCAATGATCATTTCTGTCTGTAGATTGTTATTCTACATGCCATAGTTCCCGTGTTGCAATCTTGCAATACGTACTCCTTAAAGGAGTCTCCTTTTTATTAAGGCTGTTTTACGAGATTTGTTAGGGTTTTCGCCCTAAGATTGTTATTTTATGTCATTTTCCTTTTCTAAATGGGAAGGGTTTTTTCCCCTCTCAGGGAATCAGGCCTTGATGTTCTTTTCAGTCTATGGAGGCTTAGTTGCCTTCTTTATTGTTTGTGGAGGAGTGTTTTTCGTTTGACCTAGGAGACAGTGGGACACTAGCCTCCTCAGAGGTTATGGCTCAGTTTGAGAGCAGTGATGTCATCTTGGGTCTCTGGCTTGAGATATCTATGGTTCTGATTGTTGGCGGCTATCTGGTCCTTCTAGCATTCTTTTTCTTTTTTACTTCTGTTGAAGCAGCCTTCGGGAGTATGGTTTTGTTGCAGGCTGTGGTGCCCTCAGATTTGGGCCGCCTCTTCTTTTTCCCTCCCGTTAGCATTCAGTGTCCACTGTAGCTTGGGTATAATTTCCCACAAGTAATGCAGCTGTGACTCTCCCTATATTATTAAGAAGGAAACATAAATTATGCTTACCAAATACTTTCCTTTCCTTCTGTACAGGGAGAGTCCACAGCTCCCGCCCGTGTTCTCCAATGGGCGGCCCTAATTTTAATTTTTTTTCTGGCACCTTTTTCACCCTGATATTTCTTCTACTGTTCCTTGTTCCCCAGCAGAATGCCTAGGGGATGAGGGAAGTGGGGGAGGTATTTAAGCCTTTGGCTGGGGAGTCTTTGCCTCCTCCTGGTGGCCAGGTTCTGTATTTCCCCCACAAGTAATGAATGCTGCTGTGGACTCTCCCTGTACAGAAGGAAAGGAAATTATCTGGTAAGCATATATTTTTTTTTTTTTTAAAAAAACACTTTCTATTTTTATTTTTTTCTTAGTATTAATATTTTTTATTTTTGTACAGAATGTCTGGTACATGCACTTGTTGTTCGTCTATTTTCATCTTATACACTTATTATAGTTGGCCACTTTTTTGCAGGTGGGTCCCTGCAGACAATAGATGATACACTACTACACCCTATCATCTGCATCTCTCCCTATCCTTCGTGCCCATCTGGGTCCTCTTATTTATTTTACTTAGATCGTCACAGCTACGTCTCTATCATGCCCCGGTGGGCGTGCCCTTATCCCAACAGGCGATATGACTGGCTATGGAGCGGACTTATCTGCTCCATTGGATTTAGTACCTAGAGGGGGCGTGGCCAAGTGTCACACGAGTGCTGTCTATCAATAAGCGCCACATCATGAAGTAGGTGTTTTCTAATTACAGCCACGTAGGCTGAACATATGTTTCTATACGGAGGTGTGTTGCTCCTTCTGGATAGGTGATTGGCTCATTTTTGACAATGTTTTTATATGAGACACTTAAGTATGTGGATTTATATTGTTGTTTAATATTGTTTTGACACTTTTTTCACTTGATTATCTTATATGGTTATGTGATGCTCTATCTGTCGCTTTGTTCTTGAAGGTAGATTGTACACTTTTGAGCAACATAGAAGTGGTAAACACTTGTGTCACTATGGTTACCACAGTTTGCACACAGCACTGTTGCTTTTTGCACACGATCTGTGGGGATTGTTTTATCCACCAGGGGTGAGATCACTGGGCCTATTTAAAGGGACAGTAAACCTCAAAAATGTTATATAATTCCGCTCTCTGTGCTCTTCTGAGTGGGTCTGTTTTATTCACACAGCGCATCGGGCCAGCTGTATAGTCACAGCCCGACAGCGCCATTATACACAGTGCAGCTCGCTCCTGCTGTCAGACAGAGCAGGAGCGAGCTGCACTTAGTGTTATGGCGCGGTCGGGCTGTGACTATACAGCTGGCCCGATGCGCTGTGTGAATAAAACAGACCCGCTCAGAAGAGCACAGAGAGCGGGTCTGTAAAACAGCCGTTTTTTTTTTTTAAATTCAAAGGGAATATTACGTTTTATACAGATAAGGCTAATATAATGTTATATAATTCTGCACTATGTGCAGAATTATATAACATTATTTTTAAGGTTTACTGACACTTTAAGTTTGTACATTTTGCAATGTTTGACTATCAGAAAAAGGGATTTTTTGTATCTCGAAACGTTACAGGAATAAAGTTTTTCTAAGGAAGGAAGCTATTACGTCGGACTATAACTTGTGCTGTACATGCTGAATTAATGACAGTTTGGTCATTTATAAAGAGATAATGAAATCCATTTAAAATTAGTATGAGACTCTTGACCCTAGAGTTTAAAAGTATTTCTTTTTAATGACACGATGAGTCCACGGATCATCTTAATTACTATTGGGAATACCACTCCTTGCCCTGCAGGAGGCGGCAAAGAGCGCCACAGCAAAACTGTTAAATATCACCTCCCTTCCCTTCCCTCCCAACCCAGTCATTCTCTTTGCCTACGTTAAAGGTAAATGAAACACAGAATTTTTCTTTCATGATTCAGATAGAGAATACAATTTTAAACAACATTCTAATTTACTTCTATTATCTAATCTGTTTTATTCTCTTTGTATTATTTGTTGAAGGAGCAGCCATGCACTACTAGTTTCAAACTGAACACATGGGTGAGCCAATCACATTCAATATATATATGCAGCCTCCAATCAACAGCTAGAGCCTATGAACTTGCATAGATAAACCTTTCAGCAAATGATAACAAGAGAAGGAAGCAAATTAAATAATAGAAGTAAATTGGAAAGTTGTTTAAAATTGTATTCTCTATCTGGGTTTCATGTCCCTTTAAGACCAAGGAGGTGGTAAATTAGGTGTTAGAAAAGATTATTTAATCAAGAGTTTATTATTTTTAAAGTAGTGCAAGATTGTGCTGCTTTGTCCTAGGGTGTAGCCGTAGTCCATATCAGTCTCTTCAGTAGAGCAGTGGTTGCTTTAGAGCAATGGGAACTTGTGGGACATAATTCTCACTGCGCCTCCAATATATTGATGCTGCCCTATCCCTGGAAAACCTGAAGGATTCTTTCTCAGGACTTTATTTTCATTCACAGGTCCATGTGAGAGAGAGGACCTCTCAAACCTGGGAACTGCCTTGCTGTCAGGCAGCATATGAGGGGAAGAAAATTAGACTCAGAAATAAAGGAAGGGCACTTTATTTATTGAATGGGACAATCCTCATTGTTAAAAGATCATAGATTCCCCTAAGAGCATAGTGGACATGTGGGCAGTGTAGAAGCAGGCACTGGGGCTGATTTTTATTTGTCGGTGGTTCCACGTCTCCCGGCGGTCTTGTAACCTTAATAACCGACCGTGAGATTCCATTGGTCACGCCCACGATGGGAGGTACTACAGGAAGCGGAAAGTAATTGCGTGCCCTTGTTCCTTTTACTCCGCTCCATGGTAGAAAGACTACTACGCATATATATATCGTAGCTGCATATAATCTCCTAAGACCGACATGACTGCGTGGTAACTCTGTAGATCGACAGTGCATCTAAAATCGTAGTTGCGGGAAGATACTGCTCCTGCTCAGAGGAGGTAGGCACCTCAGCAGAGAGTTGCTGAGGTGTTTACAAGTTTACTCTAGTGTATTTTAGCCTATCGTTACTAAATTTGCTTAAACGATATATAAGAGAAAAAAAGTTTGTTTATTATTTAAAGGGACAGTAACATTTTTGTTTTTTTTGTTTTTTTTGTTTTTTTTTGCATTTTACTTATAAAATGTAATCCCTTTATATCAAATTCTTTATTTGTGTGTTAGAATATGGACCAAGAGGCCTTACAAAGTGTCACTTGCTCTCTGTTTTAAAACCAATGTGGAACCACCAATCCCTTTCTGTTCCTCATGTATTGAGAGAACTTTAAGCTAAAGGAAAATACTTTTTTCTGAGCCAACATTTTCTAAAGAGGATGCTGTTCAGGAATCTAATAACAATGTTCGATATATGCCGCAGCTTTCTCCTCAAGCGTCCCAAATTTTACCACCCTCACATGCAGTGCCCTGCGCTTCCTCCCTAGCTCCGCTGAAGTTACTTTAAAGGACATTGATTCTCTTATGTCTTCTGCAGTTTCAGATGTGTTGTCTGCTTTCCCAATGTTGCAGGGAAAGCGTAAGAGGAAAATCAGACATTCAGTAAGCAAGGTTTCTGACGCAGTTATTGCTATTGCAGATGTCCCCTCACAGAAGCCTGAGGAGGAGGATAACTTAGTTGCATCTGAAGGTGAAATTTCAGATTCTCACAGTGTAATTCCTCTTGCTGATACTGAGGTTGTATCCTTCAGGTTTAAGCTAGAACACCTCCATCTGTTACTTAAGGAGATTTTAGCTACTCTGGATGACAGTGACTCCGCGGTCGTTGTTAACCCAAAGAAATCCAGTAAGCTGAACAAATATTTGGAGGTACCTTCCTCAGAGGCTTTTCCGGTACCAGACCGAGCTTCTGAGATCATTGCTAAGGAGTGGGAGAGACCGGGTATACTTTTTTTCTCCATCTCCTATATTTAAAAAGATGTTTCCCATAGCTGACTCGGTTAAGGAGGCTTGGCAAACAATTCCCAAGGTGGAAGTAGCTGTTTCCACCTTAGCTAAGAGAACTACTATACCCATAGAGGATAGTTGTGCTTTCAAAGATCCTATGGACAAAAAAATAGAGGGGTTACTCAAAAAGATGTATGTATACCAGGGATACCAGGGATTACAGATGTGTGCATTGCTACCGTCACTACTGCAGCGGCATATTGGTTTGATGCGTTGTCTGTTGCTATTAGGACAGAAACTCACCTGGATGAAATCCAGGCTAGGATAAAAGCTCTTAAATTTGCTAATTCCTTTATTACGGATGCTTCCCTACAAGCTATCAAACTGGGAGCAAAGATTTCAAGTTTTTCTGTCCTAGCTCGCAGAACCTTATGGTTAAAGCCTTGGTCTGCGGATGTATCCTCTAAGTCTAAGCTTTTAGCGATTCCTTACAAGGGGAAGACCTTGTTTGGACCTGGCCTGACGGAAATAATCTCTGATATCACGGGAGGTAAGGGTCACCTTCTCCCTCAGGGTAAGAGAAACAAACAAAAGGGACGACAGAGTAATTTTCGTTCCTTTCGAAATTTCAAGGGAAATTCTTCCGCTTCCAAGTAGGAACAGTCTAAACCTTCATGGAGACCCAATCTGTCTTGGAATAAGAGAAAACAATCCAAGAAGCCTGCTATTTAGTGAAAGTCAGCATGAAGGGCCTTCCCCCGATCCTGGACCGGATCTTGTAGGGGGCAAACTTTCCTTCTTTGCTCAGGCTTGGGCTCGAGATGTTCCGGATCCCTGGGCAGTAGAAATAGTGTCCCAGGGATACAAACTAGAGTTCAAAAGTTTTCCACTCAGAGGCAGGTTTCTGCTTTCAAGATTATCTGTAGACCAGACAAAAAAAATAGAGAGGCGTTCTTGCACTGTGTAAGAGACCTCTCCGATCTGGGAGTGATAGCTCCTGTTCCGATTCAGGAACGGGGTCTGGGATTTTATTCCAATCTGTTCGTGGTTCCCAAAAAAGAGGGAACTTTCAGGCCTATTTTAGATCTCAAGAGTCTAAACAAATTCCTAAGAGTACCGTCCTTCAAGATGGAAACTATTTGTTCCATTCTCCCTTTGGTCCAAGAGGGTCAATTTATGACAACTGTGGATTCACAGGGACCATCACAGGTTTCTAAGGTTTGCCTTACTAGACAAACACTTCCAATTCGTGGCTCTGCCCTTTGGTCTTGCCACAGCTCCCAGAATTTTCTCAAAGGTTCGCTGTTGGTGGTGCTTTGGTTATGGGGCATTGCAGTGGCGCCATATCTGGATGACATCCTAGTCCAGGCGCCATCCTTTCAACAAGCAAGATTCCACACGGAAATGTTGTTTATCCTTCCTGCGATCTCACAGATGGAAGGTAAATTTGGAAAAGAGTTCCTTAGTCCCAAGGACAAGGGTAACTTTCTTGGGAACCATAATAGATTCCCTATCAATGAAGATTTTTTTTCTGACAGAAGTCAGAAAATCAAAGATTTTCGATATGTCTAGCTCTTCAGTCCACTCCTCGGCCATCAGTGGCTCAGTGCATCTAGGTAATCAGGCTGATGGTGGCGGCAATGGACATCTTCCGGTTTGCTCGGTTCAACCTCAGACCTCTGCAGTTAAACATGCTCAGGAAATGGAACGGAGATTATGTGGACTTGTCTCCTCGAATACTACTGGAGCAGGAGACAAGGGATTCTCTTCAATAGTGGTTGTCTCAGGATCATCTCTCCCAGGGAACCTGCTTTCGCAGACCCTCTTGGGTGATTGTGACAACAGACGCCAGCCTTCTAGGATGGGGAACAGTCTGGGGCTTCCTAAAGGCTCAGGGAGTTTGGACTCAGTCAGAGTCTGTTCTAACTATAAACATTCTGGAGCTGAGAGCGATCGTCAATGCTCTTCTGGCCTGGCTCCAGTTAGCCTCGGTCCAGTTTATCAGGTTCCAGTTGGACAACATAACTTCAGTGGCTTACATCAATCATCAGGAGGAACGAGGAGTTCCTTAGCGATGACAGAGGTAACCAAAATAATGCAGTGGGCGGAAACCCACTCTTGCGGTCTGTCGGCGATCCTCATCCCAGGGGTGGACAACTGGGAGGCGGACTTCCTGAGCAGGCAGACTTTTCATCTGGGGGAGTGGGAACTCCACCCGGAAGTGTTTTCCAGCCTGATTCTCAGATGGGGTCAGCCGGAATTGGATCTCATGGCATCTCAACAGAATGTCAAGCTTCCAAGGTACGGGTCGAGGTCCAAGGATTATCGGCAAGTTCCCTAAAGGGTCAAATTTCTGCCTTATCCATTTTGCTACACAAACGTCTGGCAGATGTTCCAGATGTACAGTCTTTTTGTCAGGATCAGGCCTGTGTTCAAGCCAGTTACTCCTCCATGGAGTCTTACTTTAGTTCTCAAAGTTCTTCAAGGGGCTCAGTTTGAGCCATTCCTTAGATATTAAGTTGTTATCTTGGAAAGTTTTATTTCTTGTTGCTATTTCTTCTGCTCGCAGAGTGTCAGAGCTCTCAGCTTTGCAGGATGAGTCTCCTTACCTTATTTTTCATTCAGATAAGGTAGTTTTACGTACTAAATTAGGATTTCTTCCTAAGTAGTTTCTGATCGGAACGTTAACCAGGAGATTGTTGTTCCTTCATTGTGTCCTAATCCTACCTTTCAGAAGGAAAGGCTTTTGCACAATTTGGACGTGGTTCTTGCCTTAAAGTTTTTTCGTCAGTCTTCTGCCTTGTTTGTGGTTTTCTCAGGAAAACGTAAGGGACAGAAAGTCACAGCTACTTCTTTCTTTTTGGCTGAAGAGTATAATACGTTTTGCATATGAAACTGCTGGACAGCACCCTCCAGAGAGAGTTACGGCTCATTCCATGAGGGCTTGTTGCTTCCTCATGGGCATTCAAAAATTAAGCTTCTGTGGAACAAATTTGCAAGGCTGCAACTTGGTCCTCTCTTCACACTTTTTCAAAATTTTACAAATGACACTTTTGCCGTGGCTGAGGCTGCTTTTGGGAGAAAGGTTCTTCAAGCAGTGGTGCTTTCCGTTTAGGTTCCCTGTCTTATACCTCCCGTATCATCTGTGTACTCTAGCGTGGGTATTGATTCCCAATAGTAATTAAGATGATCCGTGGACTCATTATGTCAGTAAAAAGAAAAGAAAATTTATGCTTACCTGATAAATTTCTTTTTTGACACGATGAGTCCACGGCCCGCTCTGTTTTATAGACAGGTTGTTAGTTTCTTATAAACTTCAGACACCTCTGCACCTTGTTACTTCCTTTCTCTCCATTACTTCGGTCTGAATGACTGGGTTGGGAGGGAAGGGAGGTGATATTTAACAGCTTTGCTGTGGTGCTCTTTGCTGTCTCCTGCAGGGCCGGAGTGGTATTCCCAATAGTAATTAAGATGATTTGTGGACTCATCGTGTCAAAAAAGAAATACATTTTCTTATCCCAAAGCCACCTCTTTTTATCCCGTTATTCTCCCACAACGGTTAGATAATTAAAAAAAAAAAAAAAAAAAAAAAAAAAGGGTACCAAAGGTAATGAGTGGCGCTCATTAGATAATAAGCTGGG